>NW_027189712.1:5000-37500 GCF_040958095.1 Procambarus clarkii
CATTTACATATTTACTGCTAAGTAACAGAGGGCATCAGAATGATAGAAACTCTGCTGATTTCCGTTTGTGCCATCACCGGGGGATCGAATGAGCAAGGATTACGAGTCGGGAGCGACGTTCACTCAGCAATAAAGCCCCCTAGTTTGTGTATTGGTGCAAAAGATAATTTGGGAGAGGTTAAGGAAAGGAATGACGTTTGGTGGCCTTGAAATCTCTGGAGGGGAGGGGGGTTGCCAGTTATGAATTAAAATTGTTATTTTTTAAGATAGGATATATAAGCAAAAGACGTTGTGAGATATAGTAAGAAAAGTGTTTCTGACTGAAGTTAGGTACTGTGTGATTGACTTGTATGTTAGGAAAAAGAATATTTATTAGAAACTTAGATAATCTTTAGAAATGTTTCTTAGCAAATAGTTGCAAATTATAGTGTGAAAAGCCTATGGTTACCGTACCTTAAACAAACACTCGTGAGCACAATTAGTCCACGGGATTCAGAGAGAGTGAGAATGAACAGCGAAATAGTAACACAAAATGTGACAATGAGGGGAAACTATGTCATTCAAACGTTAACCATATAAATTACAGTAACACTAACTGAGCGTCCACATACATATTCCAATCAATTTATGTTAACCATTTTAGGGTTGGTTAGGTTCGGTTATATATCTACATTAGTTTTAACTCAAATGAAAAGAACTTAACTCATACATAATGAAATGAACAGTTTTATCATTTCATAAGAAAAAAAATAGAGAAAATATAATAATTCAGGAAAACTTGGCTTATTAGGCAAAACGGGCCTTGCATAGTAGGCTGAGAAGTGCGTTCTGGCTACTAGGTACGACATATATAGTGAGTATTTTATATATATATATATATATATATATATATATATATATATATATATATATATATATATATATATATATATATATATATATATATATATATATATATAATTTTTTTTTTTTTATTTATTTATTTTATAAAAATGTTATATTTATAAATATATATGTATATTTAAATATTGATATATACCTTTGGGTCCAGGAGGCCATCTGTGTCCCCTCAGATGGTCTCCCTTATCACAGTTTGTGTCTATGGATGTCTGTCTGTGTGTGTGCTTATCCCTGTGAGTGTCCGTGTGAGTGTGTGAGAGTCCGGATGCGTGTGTGTCCGGTTATGCCTGTGGGTCCACGAGGCCATCTGTGTCCCTTCAGATGGTCTCACTTATCACAGTCTATGGGTGTGTGTGAGTGTGAGTGCCCCTATGAGTGTTCGGGTGAGGGTGTGTGTGTGAGCGTCCGGGTTTATGTGAGGTTTGGTTCCAGGAAACATCCTTCCCCTCCCCCTCCCCATATCTCCTCCCTTATTCCCACCGTGGGTTCGAATCCCAGGTGATTAGACCTGCCCTAAGTCCATGGATCCAAGGTATCCATCCGTGGGCCCACTGGATTTCACCCCTTCCTCACTTTCCAAGGGCCAGGTCAATTCCAGCTATCTAGGAAACCTGTCGAAACAGAGGCAGCTACAGGAGGGGACACACAAATATTTGTGCCCTGCAGTTACACACCCGTTCCGACAGGCTCGATCGCAATCTATCCAGATGAGAACACGTTCTCTTCCGACTAGACCACGCTGGAGTCGCTGTATGTCTCAAATTTGGTTCCTTTATTTATAGTTAGTTTTTGGTGTATTAATTGATTTGTTTTATTTTTTTAATGACTTAGGTAGAGTGATTTAGGGAGTTGGGGGGGAGGTCGGGTTGTGTGTGTATTGGATTGTACGAGATCGTGGTTTGTTAGTATTTATCTAGTTGTGTTCACCTAGTTGTACTTGCGATGGTTGAGCCATCGCAACGTTTGATGTCATTCAAACGTTAACCATATAAATTACAGTAACACTAACTGAGCGTCCACATACATATTCCAATCAATTTATGTTAACCATTTTAGGGTTGGTTAGGTTCGGTTATATATCTACATTAGTTTTAACTCAAATGAAAAGAACTTAACTCATACATAATGAAATGAACAGTTTTATCATTTCATAAGAAAAAAAATAGAGAAAATATAATAATTCAGGAAAACTTGGCTTATTAGGCAAAACGGGCCTTGCATAGTAGGCTGAGAAGTGCGTTCTGGCTACTAGGTACGACATATATAGTGAGTATTTTATATATATATAATATATATATATATATATATATATATATATATATATATATATAATATATATATATATATATATATATAATTTTTTTTTTTTATTTATTTATTTTATAAAAATGTTATATTTATAAATATATATGTATATTTAAATATTGATATATACCTTTGGGTCCAGGAGGCCATCTGTGTCCCCTCAGATGGTCTCCCTTATCACAGTTTGTGTCTATGGATGTCTGTCTGTGTGTGTGCTTATCCCTGTGAGTGTCCGTGTGAGTGTGTGAGAGTCCGGATGCGTGTGTGTCCGGTTATGCCTGTGGGTCCACGAGGCCATCTGTGTCCCTTCAGATGGTCTCACTTATCACAGTCTATGGGTGTGTGTGAGTGTGAGTGCCCCTATGAGTGTTCGGGTGAGGGTGTGTGTGTGAGCGTCCGGGTTTATGTGAGGTTTGGTTCCAGGAAACATCCTTCCCCTCCCCCTCCCCATATCTCCTCCCTTATTCCCACCGTGGGTTCGAATCCCAGGTGATTAGACCTGCCCTAAGTCCATGGATCCAAGGTATCCATCCGTGGGCCCACTGGATTTCACCCCTTCCTCACTTTCCAAGGGCCAGGTCAATTCCAGCTATCTAGGAAACCTGTCGAAACAGAGGCAGCTACAGGAGGGGACACACAAATATTTGTGCCCTGCAGTTACACACCCGTTCCGACAGGCTCGATCGCAATCTATCCAGATGAGAACACGTTCTCTTCCGACTAGACCACGCTGGAGTCGCTGTATGTCTCAAATTTGGTTCCTTTATTTATAGTTAGTATTTTTGGTGTATTAATTGATTTGTTTTATTTTTTTAATGACTTAGGTAGAGTGATTTAGGGAGTTGGGGGGGAGGTCGGGTTGTGTGTGTATTGGATTGTACGAGATCGTGGTTTGTTAGTATTTATCTAGTTGTGTTCACCTAGTTGTACTTGCGAGGGTTGAGCTCTGCTCTTTCGGCCCGCCTCTCAACTGCCAATCAATCAATCAATTATTAACTAATAAAAAAAAATTCCACACACACACACACACACCCAGGAAGCAGCCCGCAACAGCTGTCTAACGCCCATTTACATATTTACTGCTAAGTAACAGAGGGCATCAGAATGATAGAAACTCTGCTGATTTCCGTTTGTGCCATCACCGGGGGATCGAATGAGCAAGGATTACGAGTCGGGAGCGACGTTCACTCAGCAATAAAGCCCCCTAGTTTGTGTATTGGTGCAAAAGATAATTTGGGAGAGGTTAAGGGAAAGGAATGACGTTTGGTGGCCTTGAAAGCTCTGGAGGGGAGGGGGGTTGCCAGTTATGAATTAAAATTGTTATTTTTTAAGATAGGATATATAAGCAAAAGACGTTGTGAGATATAGTAAGAAAAGTGTTTCTGACTGAAGTTAGGTACTGTGTGATTGACTTGTATGTTAGGAAAAAGAATATTTATTAGAAACTTAGATAATCTTTAGAAATGTTTCTTAGCAAATAGTTGCAAATTATTGTGTGAAAAGCCTATGGTTACCGTACCTTAAACAAACACTCGTGAGCACAATTAGTCCACGGGATTCAGAGAGAGTGAGAATGAACAGCGAAATAGTAACACAAAATGTGACAATGAGGGGAAACTATGTCATTCAAACGTTAACCATATAAATTACAGTAACACTAACTGAGCGTCCACATACATATTCCAATCAATTTATGTTAACCATTTTAGGGTTGGTTAGGTTCGGTTATATATCTACATTAGTTTTAACTCAAATGAAAAGAACTTAACTCATACATAATGAAATGAACAGTTTTATCATTTCATAAGAAAAAAAATAGAGAAAATATAATAATTCAGGAAAACTTGGCTTATTAGGCAAAACGGGCCTTGCATAGTAGGCTGAGAAGTGCGTTCTGGCTACTAGGTACGACATATATAGTTAGTATTTTATATATATATATATATATATATTAATATATATATATATATATATATATATATATATATATATATATATACATATATATTATTTTTTTTTATTTATTTATTTTTTAAAAATGTTATATTTATAAATATATATGTATATTTAAATATTGATATATACCTTTGGGTCCAGGAGGCCATCTGTGTCCCCTCAGATGGTCTCCCTTATCACAGTTTGTGTCTATGGATGTCTGTCTGTGTGTGTGCTTATCCCTGTGAGTGTCCGTGTGAGTGTGTGAGAGTCCGGATGCGTGTGTGTCCGGTTATGCCTGTGGGTCCACGAGGCCATCTGTGTCCCTTCAGATGGTCTCACTTATCACAGTCTATGGGTGTGTGTGAGTGTGAGTGCCCTATGAGTGTTCGGGTGAGGGTGTGTGTGTGAGCGTCCGGGTTTATGTGAGGTTTGGTTCCAGGAAACATCCTTCCCCTCCCCCTCCCCATATCTCCTCCCTTATTCCCACCGTGGGTTCGAATCCCAGGTGATTAGACCTGCCCTAAGTCCATGGATCCAAGGTATCCATCCGTGGGCCCACTGGATTTCACCCTTCCTCACTTTCCAAGGGCCAGGTCAATTCCAGCTATCTAGGAAACCTGTCGAAACAGAGGCAGCTACAGGAGGGGACACACAAATATTTGTGCCCTGCAGTTACACACCCGTTCCGACAGGCTCGATCGCAATCTATCCAGATGAGAACACGTTCTCTTCCGACTAGACCACGCTGGAGTCGCTGTATGTCTCAAATTTGGTTCCTTTATTTATAGTTAGTATTTTTGGTGTATTAATTGATTTGTTTTATTTTTTTAATGACTTAGGTAGAGTGATTTAGGGAGTTGGGGGGGAGGTCGGGTTGTGTGTGTATTGGATTGTACGAGATCGTGGTTTGTTAGTATTTATCTAGTTGTGTTCACCTAGTTGTACTTGCGATGGTTGAGCCATCGCAACGTTTGATGTCATTCAAACGTTAACCATATAAATTACAGTAACACTAACTGAGCGTCCACATACATATTCCAATCAATTTATGTTAACCATTTTAGGGTTGGTTAGGTTCGGTTATATATCTACATTAGTTTTAACTCAAATGAAAAGAACTTAACTCATACATAATGAAATGAACAGTTTTATCATTTCATAAGAAAAAAAATAGAGAAAATATAATAATTCAGGAAAACTTGGCTTATTAGGCAAAACGGGCCTTGCATAGTAGGCTGAGAAGTGCGTTCTGGCTACTAGGTACGACATATATAGTGAGTATTTTATATATATAAATATATATATCTATATATATATATATATATATATATATATATATATATATATATATATATATATATAATTTTTTTTTTTTTATTTATTTATTTATAAAAATGTTATATTTATAAATATATATGTATATTTAAATATTGATATATACCTTTGGGTCCAGGAGGCCATCTGTGTCCCCTCAGATGGTCTCCCTTATCACAGTTTGTGTCTATGGATGTCTGTCTGTGTGTGTGCTTATCCCTGTGAGTGTCCGTGTGAGTGTGTGAGAGTCCGGATGCGTGTGTGTCCGGTTATGCCTGTGGGTCCACGAGGCCATCTGTGTCCCTTCAGATGGTCTCACTTATCACAGTCTATGGGTGTGTGTGAGTGTGAGTGCCCCTATGAGTGTTCGGGTGAGGGTGTGTGTGTGAGCGTCCGGGTTTATGTGAGGTTTGGTTCCAGGAAACATCCTTCCCCTCCCCCTCCCCATATCTCCTCCCTTATTCCCACCGTGGGTTCGAATCCCAGGTGATTAGACCTGCCCTAAGTCCATGGATCCAAGGTATCCATCCGTGGGCCCACTGGATTTCACCCCTTCCTCACTTTCCAAGGGCCAGGTCAATTCCAGCTATCTAGGAAACCTGTCGAAACAGAGGCAGCTACAGGAGGGGACACACAAATATTTGTGCCCTGCAGTTACACACCCGTTCCGACAGGCTCGATCGCAATCTATCCAGATGAGAACACGTTCTCTTCCGACTAGACCACGCTGGAGTCGCTGTATGTCTCAAATTTGGTTCCTTTATTTATAGTTAGTATTTTTGGTGTATTAATTGATTTGTTTTATTTTTTTAATGACTTAGGTAGAGTGATTTAGGGAGTTGGGGGGGAGGTCGGGTTGTGTGTGTATTGGATTGTACGAGATCGTGGTTTGTTAGTATTTATCTAGTTGTGTTCACCTAGTTGTACTTGCGAGGGTTGAGCTCTGCTCTTTCGGCCCGCCTCTCAACTGCCAATCAATCAATCAATTATTAACTAATAAAAAAAAATTCCACACACACACACACACACCCAGGAAGCAGCCCGCAACAGCTGTCTAACGCCCATTTACATATTTACTGCTAAGTAACAGAGGGCATCAGAATGATAGAAACTCTGCTGATTTCCGTTTGTGCCATCACCGGGGGATCGAATGAGCAAGGATTACGAGTCGGGAGCGACGTTCACTCAGCAATAAAGCCCCTAGTTTGTGTATTGGTGCAAAAGATAATTTGGGAGAGGTTAAGGGAAAGGAATGACGTTTGGTGGCCTTGAAAGCTCTGGAGGGGAGGGGGGTTGCCAGTTATGAATTAAAATTGTTATTTTTTAAGATAGGATATATAAGCAAAAGACGTTGTGAGATATAGTAAGAAAAGTGTTTCTGACTGAAGTTAGGTACTGTGTGATTGACTTGTATGTTAGGAAAAAGAATATTTATTAGAAACTTAGATAATCTTTAGAAATGTTTCTTAGCAAATAGTTGCAAATTATTGTGTGAAAAGCCTATGGTTACCGTACCTTAAACAAACACTCGTGAGCACAATTAGTCCACGGGATTCAGAGAGAGTGAGAATGAACAGCGAAATAGTAACACAAAATGTGACAATGAGGGGAAACTATGTCATTCAAACGTTAACCATATAAATTACAGTAACACTAACTGAGCGTCCACATACATATTCCAATCAATTTATGTTAACCATTTTAGGGTTGGTTAGGTTCGGTTATATATCTACATTAGTTTTAACTCAAATGAAAAGAACTTAACTCATACATAATGAAATGAACAGTTTTATCATTTCATAAGAAAAAAAATAGAGAAAATATAATAATTCAGGAAAACTTGGCTTATTAGGCAAAACGGGCCTTGCATAGTAGGCTGAGAAGTGCGTTCTGGCTACTAGGTACGACATATATAGTTAGTATTTTATATATATATATATATATATATATATATATATATATATATATATATTATATATATATATATATATATATATATATATGTCGTACCTAGTAGCCAGAACGCACTTCTCTGCCTACTATTCAAGGCCCGATTTGCCTAATAAGCCAAGTTTTCCTGAATTAATATATTTTCTCAAATTTTTTCTTATGACATGATAAAGCTACCCATTTCATAATGTATGAGGTCAATTTTTTTTTATTGGAGTTAAAATTAACATAGATATATGACCGAACATAACCAACCCTACCTAACCTAACCTAACCTATCTTTATAGGTTAGGTTCGGTTAGGTAGCCGAAAAAGATAGGTTAGGTTAGGTTAGGTAGGTTAGGTAGTCGAAAAAACATTAATTCATGAAAACTTGGCTTATTAGGCAAATCGGGCCTTGCATAGTAGGCTGAGAAGTACGTTCTGGCTACTAGGTACGACATATATATATATATATATATATATATATATATATATATATATATATATATATATATATATATATATATATATATATATATATATATAATATTTTTATTTTATTTATTTATTTTTTAAAAATATTATATTTATAAATATATATGTATATTTAAATATTGATATATACCTGTGGGTCCAGGAGGCCATCTGTGTCCCCTCATATGGTCTCCCTTATCTCAGTTTGTGTCTATGGATGTCTGTCTGTGTGTGTGCTTATTCCTGTGAGTGTCCGTGTGAGTGTGTGAGAGTCCGGATGCGTGTGTGTCCGGTTATGCCTGTGGGTCCACGAGGCCATCTGTGTCCCTTCAGATGGTCTCACTTATCACAGTCTATGGGTGTGTGTGAGTGTGAGTGCCCCTGTGAGTGTTCGGGTGAGGGTGTGTGTGTGAGTGTCCGGGTTTATGTGAGGTTTGGTTCCAGGAAACATCCTTCCCCTCCCCCTCCCCATATCTCCTCCCTTATTCCCACCGTGGGTTCGAATCCCAGGTGATTAGACCTGCCCTAAGTCCATGGATCCAAGGTATCCATCCGTGGGCCCAACGGATTTCACCCCTTCCTCACTTTCCAAGGGCCAGGTCAATTCCAGCTATCCAGGAAACCTGTCGAAACAGAGGCAGCTACAGGAGGGGACACACAAATATTTGTGCCCTGCAGTTACACACCCGTTCCGACAGGCTCGATCGCAATCTATCCAGATGAGAACACGTTCTCTTCCGACTAGACCACGCTGGAGTCGCTGTATGTCTCAAATTTGGTTCCTTTATTTATAGTTAGTATTTTTGGTGTATTAATTGATTTGTTTTAATTTTTTAATGACTTAGGTAGAGTGATTTAGGGAGTTGGGGGGGAGGTCGGGTTGTGTGTGTAGTGGATTGTACGAGATCGTGGTTTGTTAGTATTTATCTAGTTGTGTTCACCTAGTTGTACTTGCGAGGGTTGAGCTCTGCTCTTTCGGCCCGCCTCTCAACTGCCAATCAATCAATCAATTATTAACTAATAAAAAAAAATTCCACACACACACACACACCCAGGAAGCAGCCCACAACAGCTGTCTAACGCCCATTTACATATTTCTGCTAAGTAACAGAGGGCATCAGAATGATAGAAACTCTGCTGATTTCCGTTTGTGCCATCACCGGGGGATCGAATGAGCTAGGATTACGAGTCGGGAGCGACGTTCACTCAGCAATAAAGCCCCCTAGTTTGTGTATTGGTGCAAAAGATAATTTGGGAGAGGTTAAGGGAAAGGAATGACGTTTGGTGGCTATGAAAGCTCTGGAGGGGAGGGGGGTTGCCAGTTATGAATTAAAATTGTTATTTTTTAAGATAGGATATATAAGCAAAAGACGTTGTGAGATGTAGTAAGAAAAGTGTTTCTGACTGAAGTTAGGTACTGTGTGATTGACTTGTATGTTAGGAAAAAGAATATTTATTAGAAACTTAGATAATCTTTAGAAATGTTTCTTCGCAAATAGTTGCAAATTATTGTGTGAAAAGCCTATGGTTACCTACCTTAAACAAACACTCGTGAGCACAATTAGTCCACGGGATTCAGAGAGAGTGAGAATGAACAGCGAAATAGTAACACAAAATGTGACAATGAGGGGAAACTATGTCATTCAAACGTTAACCATATAAATTACAGTAACACTAACTGAGCGTCCACATACATATTCCAATCAATTTATGTTAACCATTTTAGGGTTTGTTAGGTTCGGTTATATATTACATTAGTTTTAACTCAAATGAAAAGAACTTAACTCATACATAATGAAATGAACAGTTTTATCATTTCATAAGAAAAAAATAGAGAAAATATAACAATTCAGGAAAACTTGGCTTATTAGGCAAAACGGGCCTTGCATAGTAGGCTGAGAAGTGCGTTCTGGCTACTAGGTACGACATATATAGTTAGTATTTTATATATATATATATATATATATATATATATATATATATATATATATATATATATATATATTTTTTTTTTATTTTATTTATTTATTTTTTAAAAATGTTATATTTATAAATATATATGTATATTTAAATATTGATATATACCTTTGGGTCCAGGAAGCCATCTGTGTCCCCTCAGATGGTCTCCCTTATCACAGTTTGTGTCTATGGATGTCTGTCTGTGTGTGTGCTTATCCCTGTGAGTGTCCGTGTGAGTGTGTGAGAGTCCGGTTGCGTGTGTCCGGTTATGCCTGTGGGTCCACGAGGCCATCTGTGTCCCTTCAGATGGTCTCCCTTATCACAGTCTATGGGTGTGTGTGAGTGTGAGTGCCCCTGTGAGTGTTCGGGTGAGGGGTGTGTGTGTGAGTGTCCTGGGTTTATGTGAGGTTTGGTTCCAGGAAACATCCTTCCCCTCCCCCTCCCCATATCTCCTCCCTTATTCCCACCGTGGGTTCGATTCCCAGGTGATTAGACCTGCCCTAAGTCCATGGATCCAAGGTATCCATCCGTGGGCCCAACGGATTTCACCCCTTCCTCACTTTCCAAGGGCCAGGTCAATTCCAGCTATCCAGGAAACCTGTCGAAAGAGAGGCAGCTACAGGAGGGGACACACAAATATTTGTGCCCTGCAGTTACACACCCGTTCCGACAGGCTCGATCGCAATCTATCCAGATGAGAACACGTTCTCTTCCGACTAGACCACGCTGGAGTCGCTGTATGTCTCAAATTTGGTTCATTTATTTATAGTTAGTATTTTTGGTGTATTAATTGATTTGTTTTAATTTTTTAATGACTTAGGTAGAGTGATTTAGGGAGTTGGGGGGGAGGTCGGGTTGTGTGTGTAGTGGATTGTACGAGATCGTGGTTTGTTAGTATTTATCTAGTTGTGTTCACCTAGTTGTACTTGCGAGGGTTGAGCTCTGCTCTTTCGGCCCGCCTCTCAACTGTCAATCAATCAATCAATTATTAACTAATAAAAAAAAATTCCACACACACACACACACCAGGAAGCAGCCCGCAACAGCTGTCTAACGCCCATTTACATATTTACTGCTAAGTAACAGAGGGCATCAGAATGATAGAAACTCTGCTGATTTCCGTTTGTGCCATCACCGGGGGATCGAATGAGCTAGGATTACGAGTCGGGAGAGACGTCCACTCAGCAATAAAGCCCCCTAGTTTGTGTATTGGTGCAAAAGATAATTTGGGAGAGGTTAAGGGAAAGGAATGACGTTTGGTGGCTATGAAAGCTCTGAGAGGGAGGGGGGTTGCCAGTTATGAATTAAAATTGTTATTTTTTAAGATGGGATATATAAGCAAAAGACGTTGTGAGATATAGTAAGAAAAGTGTTTCTGACTGAAGTTAGGTACTGTGTGATTGACTTGTATGTTAGGAAAAAGAATATTTATTAGAAACTTAGATAATCTTTAGAAATGTTTCTTCGCAAATAGTTGCAAATTATTGTGTGAAAAGCCTATGGTTACCGTACCTTAAACAAACACTCGTGAGCACAATTAGTCCACGGGATTCAGAGAGAGTGAGAATGAACAGCGAAATAGTAACACAAAATGTGACAATGAGGGGAAACTATGTCATTCAAACGTTAACCATATAAATTACAGTAACACTAACTGAGCGTCCACATACATATTCCAATCAATTTATGTTAACCATTTTAGGGTTGGTTAGGTTCGGTTATATATCTACATTAGTTTTAACTCAAATGAAAAGAACTTAACTCATACATAATGAAATGAACAGTTTTATCATTTCATAAGAAAAAAATTAGAGAAAATATAATAATTCAGGAAAACTTGGCTTATTAGGCAAAACGGGCCTTGCATACTAGGCTGAGAAGTGCGTTCTGGCTACTAGGTACGACATATATAGTTAGTATTTTATATATAATATATATATATTATATATATATATATATATATATATATATATATATATATATATATATATATATATATATATATTTTTTATTTTATTTAATTATTTTTTAAGAATGTTATATTTATAAATATATATGTATATTTAAATATTGATATATACCTGTGGGTCCAGGAGGCCATCTGTGTCCCCTCAGATGGTCTCCCTTATCACAGTTTGTGTCTATGGATGTCTGTCTGTGTGTGTGCTTATCCCTGTGAGTGTCCGTGTGAGTGTGTGAGAGTCCGGTTGCGTGTGTGTCCGGTTATGCCTGTGGGTCCACGAGGCCATCTGTGTCCCTTCAGATGGTCTCCCTTATCACAGTCTATGGGTGTGTGTGAGTGTGAGTGCCCCTGTGAGTGTTCGGGTGAGGGTGTGTGTGTGAGTGTCTGGGTTTATGTGAGGTTTGGTTCCAGGAAACATCCTTCCCCTCCCCCTCCCCATATCTCCTCCCTTATTCCCACCGTGGGTTCGATTCCCAGGTGATTAGACCTGCCCTAAGTCCATGGATCCAAGGTATCCATCCGTGGGCCCAACGGATTTCACCCCTTCCTCACTTTCCAAGGGCCAGGTCAATTCCAGCTATCCAGGAAACCTGTCGAAACAGAGGCAGCTACAGGAGGGGACACACAAATATTTGTGCCCTGCAGTTACACACCCGTTCCGACAGGCTCGATCGCAATCTATCCAGATGAGAACACGTTCTCTTCCGACTAGACCACGCTGGAGTCGCTGTATGTCTCAAATTTGGTTCATTTATTTATAGTTAGTATTTTTGGTGTATTAATTGATTTGTTTTAATTTTTTAATGACTTAGGTAGAGTGATTTAGGGAGTTGGGGGGGAGGTCGGGTTGTGTGTGTAGTGGATTGTACGAGATCGTGGTTTGTTAGTATTTATCTAGTTGTGTTCACCTAATTGTACTTGCGAGGGTTGAGCTCTGCTCTTTCGGCCCGCCTCTCAACTGCCAATCAATCAATCAATTATTAACTAATAAAAAAAAATTCCACACACACACACACACCCAGGAAGCAGCCCGCAACAGCTGTCTAACGCCCATTTACATATTTACTGCTAAGTAACAGAGGGCATCAGAATGATAGAAACTCTGCTGACCGTTTGTGCCATCACCGGGGGATCTAATGAGCTAGGATTACGAGTCGGGAGCGACGTCCACTCAGCAATAAAGCCCCCTAGTTTGTGTATTGGTGCAAAAGATAATTTGGGAGAGGTTAAGGGAAAGGAATGACGTTTGGTGGCTATGAAAGCTCTGGAGGGGAGGGGGGTTGCCAGTTATGAATTAAAATTGTTATTTTTTAAGATAGGATATATAAGCAAAAGACGTTGTGAGATATAGTAAGAAAAGTGTTTCTGACTGAAGTTAGGTACTGTGTGATTGACTTGTATGTTAGGAAAAAGAATATTTATTAGAAACTTAGATAATCTTTAGAAATGTTTCTTCGCAAATAGTTGCAAATTATTGTGAGAAAAGCCTATGGTTACCGTACCTTAAACAAACACTCGTGAGCACAATTAGTCCACGGGATTCAGAGAGAGTGAGAATGAACAGCGAAATAGTAACACAAAATGTGACAATGAGGGGAAACTATGTCATTCAAACGTTAACCATATAAATTACAGTAACACTAACTGAGCGTCCACATACATATTCCAATCAATTTATGTTAACCATTTTAGGGTTGGTTAGGTTCGGTTATATATCTACATTAGTTTTAACTCAAATGAAAAGAACTTAACTCATACATAATGAAATGAACAGTTTTATAATTTCATAAGAAAAAAATTAGAGAAAATATAATAATTCAGGAAAACTTGGCTTATTAGGCAAAACGGGCCTTGCATAGTAGGCTGAGAAGTGCGTTCTGGCTACTAGGTACGACATATATAGTTAGTATTTTATATATATATATATATATATATATATATATTATATATATATATATATATATATATTAATATATATATAATATATATATTAGTATATTTTGGTAGCAGTCTTTCCTGTAGACATATTTTATTAAATATGACCGAAAAAGTAAGATTAATAATTCTAACACGAGTTTCTCAATCTTTCGTACATTATGCTTCACTGTTGGAGGTAAATCAAAAATCACTTCTCCAAAATTCATTTTTATTTCTAGTCTGACGCGACACGGGCGCGTTTCGTAAAACTTATTACATTTTCAAAGACTTCACAAATACACAACTGATTAGAACTTGCGTTTCCCTGATTTTTATATCTACATTTGAGTGAGGTGGGAAGGGTGATGTGGCATTACATTTGAGTGAGGTGGGAAGGATGATGTGGCATTAGAGGATATTAATAGGGTATTAAAAGTATCAACACAAGACAGAACACGAAACAATGGATATTGAATAGAAGTGTTTGTAGAAAGCCTATTGGTCCATATTTCTTGATGCTTCTATATTGGAGCGGAGTCTTGAGGTGGGTAGAATATAGTTGTGCAATAATTGGCTGTTGATTGCTGGTGTTGACTTCTTGATGTGTAGTGCCTCGCAAACGTCAAGCCGCCTGCTATCGCTGTATCTATCGATGATTTCTGTGTTGTTTACTAGGATTTCTCTGGCGATGGTTTGGTTATGGGAAGAGATTATATGTTCCTTAATGGAGCCCTGTTGTTTATGCATCGTTAAACGCCTAGAAAGAGATGTTGTTGTCTTGCCTATATACTGGTTTTTTTGGAGCTTACAGTCCCCAAGTGGGCATTTGAAGGCATAGACGACGTTAGTCTCTTTTAAAGCGTTCTGTTTCGTGTCTGGAGAGTTTCTCATGAGTAGGCTGGCCGTTTTTCTGGTTTTATAGTAAATCGTCAGTTGTATCCTCTGATTTTTGTCTGTAGGGATAACGTTTCTATTAACAATATCTTTCAGGACCCTTTCCTCTGTTTTATGAGCTGTGGAAAAGAAGTTCCTGTAAAATAGTCTAATAGGGGGTATAGGTGTTGTGTTAGTTGTCTCTTCGGAGGTTGCATGGCTTTTCACTTTCCTTCTTATGATGTCTTCGATGAAACCATTGGAGAAGCCGTTATTGACTAGAACCTGCCTTACCCTACAGAGTTCTTCGTCGACTTGCTTCCATTCTGAGCTGTGGCTGAGAGCACGGTCGACGTATGCGTTAACAACACTCCTCTTGTACCTGTCAGGGCAGTCGCTGTTGGCATTTAGGCACATTCCTATGTTTGTTTCCTTTGTGTAGACTGCAGTGTGGAAACCTCCGCCCTTTTCCATGACTGTTACATCTAGAAAAGGCAGCTTCCCATCCTTTTCCGTCTCGTAAGTGAAACGCAGCACGGAACTCTGCTCAAATGCCTCCTTCAGCTCCTGCAGATGTCTGACATCAGGTACCTGTGTAAAAATGTCGTCAACATACCTGCAGTATATGGCCGGTTTCAAGTTCATGTCGACTAAGACTTTTTGTTCGATGGTACCCATGTAGAAGTTTGCAAACAGGACACCTAGGGGAGAACCCATAGCGACCCCATCTACTTGCTTATACATATGCCCATCCGGGCTCAAGAAGGGTGCCTCTTTAGTACAAGCTTGGAGTAGTTTCCTCAGAATACTTTCTGGCATGTCAAGAGGAGTACAGGCTGGATCACGATACACTCTGTCGGCTATCATTCCGATTGTCTCGTCCACAGGTACGTTGGTAAACAGCGATTCTACGTCCAACGAGGCTCTTATCCCTGTGGCCCGTGCGCCCCGCAGTAAGTCCACAAATTCCTTTGGAGACTTCAGGCTGAAGGCGCAAGGAACATAAGGAGTCAGCAGGCCGTTGAGTCGCTTTGCCAATCTGTACGTGGGTGTGGGTATCTGGCTAATGATTGGCCGAAGTGGGTTTCCAGGCTTGTGCGTCTTGACATTTCCATACGCATATCCAGGTTTATATTCCCCAATGATCTTTGGCAGGTGGAGTCCGGATTTCTTGGCGTTCACAGTTTCGATCAGTTTGTTGACCTTTGCTTTTAATTCGGCTGTAGTGTCCTTCGTTACCCTTTGGAACTTAGTTTGGTCAGAGAGTATGATGTTCATTTTCGCCAGATATTCGTCTTTTTTAAGAATGACATATATTGGCGACTTGTCACCTCTCCTGACAACTATCTCCTTGTTCTCACGAAGGCTTTTAGCTGCCGCTCTAAGCTCGGGGGACAGTATGGTGCTTCTGTAGTTGCCTCGATTCTTTCCTCCTTCTGCAATAAGTTCTGCTTGTAAGGTATCTTTGGTAGTGACCTTCTTAGAAGGTCACTACCAAAGGGTACACTATGCTTCCAACAGTGAAGCATAATGTACGAAAGATTGAGAAAATTCGTGTTAGAATTATTAATCTTACTTTTTCGGTCATATTTAATAAAATATGTCTACAGGAAAGACTGCTACCAAAATATACTAATATATATATATATATATATATATATATATATATATATAATATATATATATATATAATATAATTATATATATATATATAATATATATATATAAAATACTAACTATATATGTCGTACCTAGTAGCCAGAACGCACTTCTCAGCCTACTATGCAAGGCCCGTTTTGCCTAATAAGCCAAGTTTTCCTGAATTATTATATTTTCTCTAATTTTTTTCTTATGAAATGATAAAACTGTTCATTTCATTATGTATGAGTTAAGTTCTTTTCATTTGAGTTAAAACTAATGTAGATATATAACCGAACCTAACCAACCCTAAAATGGTTAACATAAATTGATTGGAATATGTATGTGGACGCTCAGTTAGTGTTACTGTAATTTATATGGTTAACGTTTGAATGACATAGTTTCCCCTCATTGTCACATTTTGTGTTACTATTTCGCTGTTCATTCTCACTCTCTCTGAATCCCGTGGACTAATTGTGCTCACGAGTGTTTGTTTAAGGTACGGTAACCATAGGCTTTTCTCACAATAATTTGCAACTATTTGCGAAGAAACATTTCTAAAGATTATCTAAGTTTCTAATAAATATTCTTTTTCCTAACATACAAGTCAATCACACAGTACCTAACTTCAGTCAGAAACACTTTTCTTACTATATCTCACAACGTCTTTTGCTTATATATCCTATCTTAAAAAATAACAATTTTAATTCATAACTGGCAACCCCCCTCCCCTCCAGAGCTTGCATAGCCACCAAACGTCATTCCTTTCCCTTAACCTCTCCCAAATTATCTTTTGCACCAATACACAAACTAGGGGGCTTTATTGCTGAGTGGACGTCGCTCCCGACTCGTAATCCTAGCTCATTAGATCCCCCGGTGATGGCACAAACGGAAATCAGCAGAGTTTCTATCATTCTGATGCCCTCTGTTACTTAGCAGTAAATATGTAAATGGGCGTTAGACAGCTGTTGCGGGCTGCTTCCTGGGTGTGTGTGTGTGTGGAATTTTTTTTTATTAGTTAATAATTGATTGATTGATTGGCAGTTGAGAGGCGGGCCGAAAGAGCAGAGCTCAACCCTCGCAAGTACAATTAGGTGAACACAACTAGATAAATACTAACAAACCACGATCTCGTACAATCCACTACACACACAACCCGACCTCCCCCCCAACTCCCTAAATCACTCTACCTAAGTCATTAAAAAATTAAAACAAATCAATTAATACACCAAAAATACTAACTATAAATAAAAACCAAATTTGAGACATACAGCGACTCCAGCGTGGTCTAGTCGGAAGAGAACGTGTTCTCATCTGGATAGATTGCGATCGAGCCTGTCGGAACGGGTGTGTAACTGCAGGGCACAAATATTTGTGTGTCCCCTCCTGTAGCTGCCTCTGTTTCGACAGGTTTCCTGGATAGCTGGAATTGACCTGGCCCTTGGAAAGTGAGGAAGGGGTGAAATCCGTTGGGCCCACGGATGGATACCTTGGATCCATGGACTTAGGGCAGGTCTAATCACCTGGGAATCGAACCCACGGTGGGAATAAGGGAGGAGATATGGGGAGGGGGAGGGGAAGGATGTTTCCTGGAACCAAACCTCACATAAACCCAGACACTCACACACACCCTCACCCGAACACTCACAGGGGCACTCACACTCACACACACCCATAGACTGTGATAAGTGAGACCATCTGAAGGGACACAGATGGCCTCGTGGACCCACAGGCATAACCGGACACACACGCAACCGGACTCTCACACACTCACACGGACACTCACAGGGATAAGCACACACACAGACAGACATCCATAGACACAAACTGTGATAAGGGAGACCATCTGAGGGGACACAGATGGCCTCCTGGACCCACAGGTATATATCAATATTTAAATATACATATATATTTATAAATATAACATTCTTAAAAAATAATTAAATAAAATAAAAAATATTATATATATATATATATATATATATATATATATATATATATATATATATATATATATAAAATACTAACTATATATGTCGTACCTAGTAGCCAGAACGCACTTCTCAGCCTAGTATGCAAGGCCCGTTTTGCCTAATAAGCCAAGTTTTCCTGAATTATTATATTTTCTCTAATTTTTTTCTTATGAAATGATAAAACTGTTCATTTCATTATGTATGAGTTAAGTTCTTTTCATTTGAGTTAAAACTAATGTAGATATATAACCGAACCTAACCAACCCTAAAATGGTTAACATAAATTGATTGGAATATGTATGTGGACGCTCAGTTAGTGTTACTGTAATTTATATGGTTAACGTTTGAATGACATAGTTTCCCCTCATTGTCACATTTTGTGTTACTATTTCGCTGTTCATTCTCACTCTCTCTGAATCCCGTGGACTAATTGTGCTCACGAGTGTTTGTTTAAGGTACGGTAACCATAGGCTTTTCACACAATAATTTGCAACTATTTGCGAAGAAACATTTCTAAAGATTATCTAAGTTTCTAAAAATATTCTTTTTCCTAACATACAAGTCAATCACACAGTACCTAACTTCAGTCAGAAACACTTTTCTTACTATATCTCACAACGTCTTTTGCTTATATATCCTATCATAAAAAATAACAATTTTAATTCATAACTGGCAACCCCCCTCCCCTCCAGAGCTTTCATAGCCACCAAACGTCATTCCTTTCCCTTAACCTCTCCCAAATTATCTTTTGCACCAATACACAAACTAGGGGGCTTTATTGCTGAGTGGACGTCGCTCCCGACTCGTAATCCTAGCTCATTCGATCCCCCGGTGATGGCACAAACGGAAATCAGCAGAGTTTCTATCATTCTGATGCCCTCTGTTACTTAGCAGTAAATATGTAAATGGGCGTTAGACAGCTGTTGCGGGCTGCTTCCTGGGTGTGTGTGTGTGTGTGGAATTTTTTTTTATTAGTTAATAATTGATTGATTGATTGGCAGTTGAGAGGCGGGCCGAAAGAGCAGAGCTCAACCCTCGCAAGTACAACTAGGTGAACACAACTAGATAAATACTAACAAACCACGATCTCGTACAATCCACTACACACACAACCCGACCTCCCCCCCAACTCCCTAAATCACTCTACCTAAGTCATTAAAAAATTAAAACAAATCAATTAATACACCAAAAATACTAACTATAAATAAATGAACCAAATTTGAGACATACAGCGACTCCAGCGTGGTCTAGTCGAAAGAGAACGTGTTCTCATCTGGATAGATTGCGATCGAGCCTGTCGGAACGGGTGTGTAACTGCAGGGCACAAATATTTGTGTGTCCCCTCTTGTAGCTGCCTCTCTTTCGACAGGTTTCCTGGATAGCTGGAATTGACCTGGCCCTTGGAAAGTGAGGAAGGGGTGAAATCCGTTGGGCCCACGGATGGATACCTTGGATCCATGGACTTAGGGCAGGTCTAATCACCTGGGAATCGAACCCACGGTGGGAATAAGGGAGGAGATATGGGGAGGGGGAGGGGAAGGATGTTTCCTGGAGCCAAACCTCACATAAACCCAGACACTCACACACACACCCTCACCCGAACACTCACAGGGGCACTCACACTCACACACACCCATAGACTGTGATAAGGGAGACCATCTGAAGGGACACAGATGGCCTCGTGGACCCACAGGCATAACCGGACACACACGCAACCGGACTCTCACACACTCACACGGACACTCACAGGGATAAGCACACACACAGACAGACATCCATAGACAAAACTGTGATAAGGGAGACCATCTGAGGGGACACAGATGGCCTCCTGGACCCACAGGTATATATCAATATTTAAATATACATATATATTTATAAATATAACATTCTTAAAAAATAATTAAATAAAATAAAAAATATTATATATATATATAATATATATATATATATATATATATATATATATATATATATATATATATATATATATATATATAAAATATAAAATACTAACTATATATGTCGTACCTAGTAGCCAGAACGCACTTCTCAGCCTACTATGCAAGGCCCGTTTTGCCTAATAAGCCAAGTTTTCCTGAATGATTATATTTTCTCTAATTTTTTTCTTATGAAATGATAAAACTGTTCATTTCATTATGTATGAGTTAAGTTCTTTTCATTTGAGTTAAAACTAATGTAGATATATAACCGAACCTAACCAACCCTAAAATGGTTAACATAAATTGATTGGAATATGTATGTGGACGCTCAGTTAGTGTTACTGTAATTTATATGGTTAACGTTGAATGACATAGTTTCCCCTCATTGTCACATTTTGTGTTACTATTTCGCTGTTCATTCTCACTCTCTCTGAATCCCGTGGACTAATTGTGCTCACGAGTGTTTGTTTAAGGTACGGTAACCATAGGCTTTTCACACAATAATTTGCAACTATTGCGAAGAACATTTCTAAAGATTATCTAAGTTTCTAATAAATATTCTTTTTCCTAACATACAAGTCAATCACACAGTACCTAACTTCAGTCAGAAACACTTTTCTTACTATATCTCACAACGTCTTTTGCTTATATATCCTATCTTAAAAAATAACAATTTTAATTCATAACTGGCAACCCCCTCCCCTCCAGAGCTTTCAAGGCCACCAAACGTCATTCCTTTCCCTTAACCTCTCCCAAATTATCTTTTGCACCAATACACAAACTAGGGGGCTTTATTGCTGAGTGAACGTCGCTCCCGACTCGTAATCCTAGCTCATTCGATCCCCCGGTGATGGCACAAAACGGAAATCAGCAGAGTTTCTCATTCTGATGCCCTCTGTTACTTAGCAGTAATATGTAAATGGGCGTTAGACAGCTGTTGCGGGCTGCTTCCTGGGTGTGTGTGTGTGTGGAATTTTTTTTATTAGTTAATAATTGATTGATTGATTGGCAGTTGAGAGGCGGGCCGAAAGAGCAGAGCTCAACCCTCGCAAGTACAACTAGGTGAAACACAACTAGATAAATACTAACAAACCACGATCTCGTACAATCCACTACACACACAACCCGACCTCCCCCCCAACTCCCTAAATCACTCTACCTAAGTCATTAAAAAATTAAAACAAATCAATTAATACACCAAAATACTAACTATAAATAAGGAACCAAATTTGAGACATACAGCGACTCCAGCGTGGTCTAGTCGGAAGAGAACGTGTTCTCATCTGGATAGATTGCGATCGAGCCTGTCGGAACGGGTGTGTAACTGCAGGGCACAAATATTTGTGTGTCCCTCCTGTAGCTGCCTCTGTTTCGACAGGTTTCCTGGATAGCTGGAATTGACCTGGCCCTTGGAAAGTGAGGAAGGGGTGAAATCCGTTGGGCCCACGGATGGATACCTTGGATCCATGGACTTAGGGCAGGTCTAATCACCTGGGATTCGAACCCACGGTGGGAATAAGGGAGGAGATATGGGGAGGGGGAGGGGAAGGATGTTTCCTGGAACCAAACCTCACATAAACCCGGACACTCACACACACACCCTCACCCGAACACTCACATAGGGGCACTCACACTCACACACACCCATAGACTGTGATAAGGAGACCATCTGAAGGGACACAGATGGCCTCGTGGACCCACAGGCATAACCGGACACACACGCAATCCGGACTCTCACACACTCACACGGACACTCACAGGGATAAGCAACACACAGACAGACATCCATAGACACAAACTGTGATAAGGAGACCATCTGAGGGGACACAGATGGCCTCCTGGACCCAACAGGTATATATCAATATTTAAATATACACATATATTTATAAATATAACATTTTAAAAAATAAATAAATAAAAAAAAAAAAAAATATATATATATTATATATATATATATATATATATATATATATATATATAACTATATTATATATAAAATACTAACTATATATGTCGTACCTAGTAGCCAGAACGCACTTCTCAGCCTACTATGCAAGGGCCCGTTTTGCCTAATAAGCCAAGTTTTCCTGAATTATTAATTTTCTCTATTTTTTTTCTTAGAAAATGATAAAACTGTTCATTTCATTATGTATGAGTTAAGTTCTTTTCATTTGAGTTAAAACTAATGTATATATATAACCGAACCTAACCAACCCTAAAAATGGTTAACATAAATTGATTGGAATATGTATGTGGACGCTCAGTTAGTGTTACTGTAATTTATATGGTTAACGTTTTGAATGACATATGTTTCCCCTCATTGTCACATTTTGTGTTACTATTTCGCTGTCATTCTCACTCTCTCTGAATCCCGTGGACTAATTGTGCTCACGAGTGTTTGTTTAAGGTACGGTAACCATAGGCTTTTCACACAATAATTTGCAACTATTTGCGAAGAAACATTTCTAAAGATTATCTAAGTTTCTAATAAATATTCTTTTTCCTAACATACAAGTCAATCACACAGTACCTAACTTCAGTCAGAAACACTTTTCTTACTACATCTCACAACGTCTTTTGCTTATATATCCTATCTTAAAAAATAACAATTTTAATTCATTACTGGCAACCCCCCTCCCCTCCAGAGCTTTCATAGCCACCAAACGTCATTCCTTTCCCTTAACCTCTCCCAAATTATCTTTTGCACCAATACACAAACTAGGGGGCTTTATTGCTGAGTGAACGTCGCTCCCGACTCGTAATCCTAGCTCATTCGATCCCCCGGTGATGGCACAAACGGAAATCAGCAGAGTTTCTATCATTCTGATGCCCTCTGTTACTTAGCAGTAAATATGTAAATGGGCGTTAGACAGCTGTTGTGGGCTGCTTCCTGGGTGTGTGTGTGTGTGTGGAATTTTTTTTATTAGTTAATAATTGATTGATTGATTGGCAGTTGAGAGGCGGGCCGAAAGAGCAGAGCTCAACCCTCGCAAGTACAACTAGGTGAACACAACTAGATAAATACTAACAAACCACGATCTCGTACAATCCACTACACACACAACCCGACCTCCCCCCCAACTCCCTAAATCAATCTACCTAAGTCATTAAAAAATTAAAACAAATCAATTAATACACCAAAAATACTAACTATAAATAAAGGAACCAAATTTGAGACATACAGCGACTCCAGCGTGGTCTAGTCGGAAGAGAACGTGTTCTCATCTGGATAGATTGCGATCGAGCCTGTCGGAACGGGTGTGTAACTGCAGGGCACAAATATTTGTGTGTTCCCTCCTGTAGCTGCCTCTGTTTTGACAGGTTTCCTGGATAGCTGGAATTGACCTGACCCTTGGAAAGTGAGGAAGGGGTGAAATCCGTTGGGCCCACGGATGGATACCTTGGATCCATGGACTTAGGGCAGGTCTAATCACCTGGGATTCGAACCCACGGTGGGAATAAGGGAGGAGATATGGGGAGGGGGAGGGGAAGGATGTTTCCTGGAACCAAACCTCACATAAACCCGGACACTCACACACACACTCACCCGAACACTCACAGGGGCACTCACACTCACACACACCCATAGACTGTGATAAGGGAGACCATCTGAAGGGACACAGATGGCCTCGTGGACCCACAGGCATAACCGGACACACACGCAACCGGACTCTCACACACTCACACGGACACTCACAGGAATAAGCACACACACAGACAGACATCCATAGACACAAACTGAGATAAGGGAGACCATATGAGGGGACACAGATGGCCTCCTGGACCCACAGGTATATATCAATATTTAAATATACATATATATTTATAAATATAATATTTTTAAAAATAAATAAATAAAATAAAAAATGTTATATATATATATATATATATATATATATAATATATAATATATATATTATATATATATATATATATATATATATGTCGTACCTAGTAGCCAGAACGTACTTCTCAGCCTACTATGCAAGGCCCGATTTGCCTAATAAGCCAAGTTTTCATGAATTAATGTTTTTTCGACTACCTAACCTACCTAACCTAACCTAACCTATCTTTTTCGGCTACCTAACCGAACCTAACCTATAAAGATAGGTTAGGTTAGGTTAGGTAGGGTTGGTTATGTTCGGTCATATATCTATGTTAATTTTAACTCCAATAAAAAAAAATTGACCTCATACATAATGAAATGGGTAGCTTTATCATGTCATAAGAAAAAAATTTGAGAAAATATATTAATTCAGGAAAACTTGGCTTATTAGGCAAATCGGGCCTTGAATAGTAGGCAGAGAAGTGCGTTCTGGCTACTAGGTACGACATATATATATATATATATATATATATATATATATATATATATATATATATATATATATATATATATATATAAAATACTAACTATATATGTCGTACCTAGTAGCCAGAACGCACTTCTCAGCCTACTATGCAAGGCCCGTTTTGCCTAATAAGCCAAGTTTTCCTGAATTATTATATTTTCTCTATTTTTTTTCTTATGAAATGATAAAACTGTTCATTTCATTATGTATGAGTTAAGTTCTTTTCATTTGAGTTAAAACTAATGTAGATATATAACCGAACCTAACCAACCCTAAAATGGTTAACATAAATTGATTGGAATATGTATGTGGACGCTCAGTTAGTGTTACTGTAATTTATATGGTTAACGTTTGAATGACATAGTTTCCCCTCATTGTCACATTTTGTGTTACTATTTCGCTGTTCATTCTCACTCTCTCTGAATCCCGTGGACTAATTGTGCTCACGAGTGTTTGTTTAAGGTACGGTAACCATAGGCTTTTCACACAATAATTTGCAACTATTTGCTAAGAAACATTTCTAAAGATTATCTAAGTTTCTAATAAATATTCTTTTTCCTAACATACAAGTCAATCACACAGTACCTAACTTCAGTCAGAAACACTTTTCTTACTATATCTCACAACGTCTTTTGCTTATATATCCTATCTTAAAAAATAACAATTTTAATTCATAACTGGCAACCCCCCTCCACTCCAGAGCTTTCAAGGCCACCAAACGTCATTCCTTTCCCTTAACCTCTCCCAAATTATCTTTTGCACCAATACACAAACTAGGGGGCTTTATTGCTGAGTGAACGTCGCTCCCGACTCGTAATCCTTGCTCATTCGATCCCCGGTGATGGCACAAACGGAAATCAGCAGAGTTTCTATCATTCTGATGCCCTCTGTTACTTAGCAGTAAATATGTAAATGGGCGTTAGACAGCTGTTGCGGGCTGCTTCCTGGGTGTGTGTGTGTGTGTGTGGAATTTTTTTTTATTAGTTAATAATTGATTGATTGATTGGCAGTTGAGAGGCGGGCCGAAAGAGCAGAGCTCAACCCTCGCAAGTACAACTAGGTGAACACAACTAGATAAATACTAACAAACCACGATCTCGTACAATCCAATACACACACAACCCGACCTCCCCCCCAACTCCCTAAATCACTCTACCTAAGTCATTAAAAAAATAAAACAAATCAATTAATACACCAAAAATACTAACTATAAATAAAGGAACCAAATTTGAGACATACAGCGACTCCAGCGTGGTCTAGTCGGAAGAGAACGTGTTCTCATCTGGATAGATTGCGATCGAGCCTGTCGGAACGGGTGTGTAACTGCAGGGCACAAATATTTGTGTGTCCCCTCCTGTAGCTGCCTCTGTTTCGACAGGTTTCCTAGATAGCTGGAATTGACCTGGCCCTTGGAAAGTGAGGAAGGGGTGAAATCCGTTGGGCCCACGGATGGATACCTTGGATCCATGGACTTAGGGCAGGTCTAATCACCTGGGATTCGAACCCACGGTGGGAATAAGGGAGGAGATATGGGGGGGGGAGGGGAAGGATGTTTCCTGGAACCAAACCTCACATAAACCCGGACGCTCACACACACACCCTCACCCGAACACTCATAGGGGCACTCACACTCACACACACCCATAGACTGTGATAAGTGAGACCATCTGAAGGGACACAGATGGCCTCGTGGACCCACAGGCATAACCGGACACACACGCATCCGGACTCTCACACACTCACACGGACACTCACAGGGATAAGCACACACACAGACAGACATCCATAGACACAAACTGTGATAAGGGAGACCATCTGAGGGGACACAGATGGCCTCCTGGACCCAAAGGTATATATCAATATTTAAATATACATATATATTTATAAATATAACATTTTTAAAAAATAAATAAATAAAAAAAAAATATTATATGTATATATATATATATATATATATATATATATATATATATATATATATATATATATTATATATAAAATACTAACTATATATGTCGTACCTAGTAGCCAGAACGCACTTCTCAGCCTACTATGCAAGGCCCGTTTTGCCTAATAAGCCAAGTTTTCCTGAATTATTATATTTTCTCTATTTTTTTTCTTATGAAATGATAAAACTGTTCATTTCATTATGTATGAGTTAAGTTCTTTTCATTTGAGTTAAAACTAATGTAGATATATAACCGAACCTAACCAACCCTAAAATGGTTAACATAAATTGATTGGAATATGTATGTGGACGCTCAGTTAGTGTTACTGTAATTTATATGGTTAACGTTTGAATGACATAGTTTCCCCTCATTGTCACATTTTGTGTTACTATTTCGCTGTTCATTCTCACTCTCTCTGAATCCCGTGGACTAATTGTGCTCACGAGTGTTTGTTTAAGGTACGGTAACCATAGGCTTTTCACACAATAATTTGCAACTATTTGCTAAGAAACATTTCTAAAGATTATCTAAGTTTCTAATAAATATTCTTTTTCCTAACATACAAGTCAATCACACAGTACCTAACTTCAGTCAGAAACACTTTTCTTACTATATCTCACAACGTCTTTTGCTTATATATCCTATCTTAAAAAATAACAATTTTAATTCATAACTGGCAACCCCCCTCCCCTCCAGAGCTTTCAAGGCCACCAAACGTCATTCCTTTCCCTTAACCTCTCCCAAATTATCTTTTGCACCAATACACAAACTAGGGGGCTTTATTGCTGAGTGAACGTCGCTCCCGACTCGTAATCCTTGCTCATTCGATCCCCCGGTGATGGCACAAACGGAAATCAGCAGAGTTTCTATCATTCTGATGCCCTCTGTTACTTAGCAGTAAATATGTAAATGGGCGTTAGACAGCTGTTGCGGGCTGCTTCCTGGGTGTGTGTGTGTGTGTGGAATTTTTTTTTATTAGTTAATAATTGATTGATTGATTGGCAGTTGAGAGGCGGGCCGAAAGAGCAGAGCTCAACCCTCGCAAGTACAACTAGGTGAACACAACTAGATAAATACTAACAAACCACGATCTCGTACAATCCAATACACACACAACCCGACCTCCCCCCCAACTCCCTAAATCACTCTACCTAAGTCATTAAAAAATAAAACAAATCAATTAATACACCAAAAATACTAACTATAAATAAAGGAACCAAATTTGAGACATACAGCGACTCCAGCGTGGTCTAGTCGGAAGAGAACGTGTTCTCATCTGGATAGATTGCGATCGAGCCTGTCGGAACGGGTGTGTAACTGCAGGGCACAAATATTTGTGTGTCCCCTCCTGTAGCTGCCTCTGTTTCGACAGGTTTCCTAGATAGCTGGAATTGACCTGGCCCTTGGAAAGTGAGGAAGGGGTGAAATCCGTTGGGCCCACGGATGGATACCTTGGATCCATGGACTTAGGGCAGGTCTAATCACCTGGGATTCGAACCCACGGTGGGAATAAGGGAGGAGATATGGGGAGGGGGAGGGGAAGGATGTTTCCTGGAACCAAACCTCACATAAACCCGGACACTCACACACACACCCTCACCCGAACACTCACAGGGGCACTCACACTCACACACACCCATAGACTGTGATAAGGGAGACCATCTGAAGGGACACAGATGGCCTCGTGGACCCACAGGCATAACCGGACACACACGCAACCGGACTCTCACACACTCACACGGACACTCACAGGAATAAGCACACACACAGACAGACATCCATAGACACAAACTGAGATAAGGGAGACCATATGAGGGGACACAGATGGCCTCCTGGACCCACAGGTATATATCAATATTTAAATATACATATATATTTATAAATATAATATTTTTAAAAAATAAATAAATAAAATAAAAAATATTATATATATATATATATATATATATATATATATATATATATATATATATATATATATATATATATATATATATATATATATATATATATATATATATATATATATATGTCGTACCTAGTAGCCAGAACGTACTTCTCAGCCTACTATGCAAGGCCCGATTTGCCTAATAAGCCAAGTTTTCATGAATTAATGTTTTTTCGACTACCTAACCTACCTAACCTAACCTAACCTATCTTTTTCGGCTACCTAACCGAACCTAACCTATAAAGATAGGTTAGGTTAGGTTAGGTAGGGTTGGTTATGTTCGGTCATATATCTATGTTAATTTTAACTCCAATAAAAAAAAAATTGACCTCATACATAATGAAATGGGTAGCTTTATCATGTCATAAGAAAAAAATTTGAGAAAATATATTAATTCAGGAAAACTTGGCTTATTAGGCAAATCGGGCCTTGAATAGTAGGCAGAGAAGTGCGTTCTGGCTACTAGGTACGACATATATATATATATATATATATATATATATATATATATATATATATATATATATATATATATATATATATATATATATATATATATATAAAATACTAACTATATATGTCGTACCTAGTAGCCAGAACGCACTTCTCAGCCTACTATGCAAGGCCCGTTTTGCCTAATAAGCCAAGTTTTCCTGAATTATTATATTTTCTCTATTTTTTTCTTATGAAATGATAAAACTGTTCATTTCATTATGTATGAGTTAAGTTCTTTTCATTTGAGTTAAAACTAATGTAGATATATAACCGAACCTAACCAACCCTAAAATGGTTAACATAAATTGATTGGAATATGTATGTGGACGCTCAGTTAGTGTTACTGTAATTTATATGGTTAACGTTTGAATGACATAGTTTCCCCTCATTGTCACATTTTGTGTTACTATTTCGCTGTTCATTCTCACTCTCTCTGAATCCCGTGGACTAATTGTGCTCACGAGTGTTTGTTTAAGGTACGGTAACCATAGGCTTTTCACACAATAATTTGCAACTATTTGCTAAGAAACATTTCTAAAGATTATCTAAGTTTCTAATAAATATTCTTTTTCCTAACATACAAGTCAATCACACAGTACCTAACTTCAGTCAGAAACACTTTTCTTACTATATCTCACAACGTCTTTTGCTTATATATCCTATCTTAAAAAATAACAATTTTAATTCATAACTGGCAACCCCCCTCCCCTCCAGAGCTTTCAAGGCCACCAAACGTCATTCCTTTCCCTTAACCTCTCCCAAATTATCTTTTGCACCAATACACAAACTAGGGGGCTTTATTGCTGAGTGAACGTCGCTCCCGACTCGTAATCCTTGCTCATTCGATCCCCCGGTGATGGCACAAACGGAAATCAGCAGAGTTTCTATCATTCTGATGCCCTCTGTTACTTAGCAGTAAATATGTAAATGGGCGTTAGACAGCTGTTGCGGGCTGCTTCCTGGGTGTGTGTGTGTGTGTGGAATTTTTTTTATTAGTTAATAATTGATTGATTGATTGGCAGTTGAGAGGCGGGCCGAAAGAGCAGAGCTCAACCCTCGCAAGTACAACTAGGTGAACACAACTAGATAAATACTAACAAACCACGATCTCGTACAATCCAATACACACACAACCCGACCTCCCCCCAACTCCCTAAATCACTCTACCTAAGTCATTAAAAAAATAAAACAAATCAATTAATACACCAAAAATACTAACTATAAATAAAGGAACCAAATTTGAGACATACAGCGACTCCAGCGTGGTCTAGTCGGAAGAGAACGTGTTCTCATCTGGATAGATTGCGATCGAGCCTGTCGGAACGGGTGTGTAACTGCAGGGCACAAATATTTGTGTGTCCCCTCCTGTAGCTGCCTCTGTTTCGACAGGTTTCCTAGATAGCTGGAATTGACCTGGCCCTTGGAAAGTGAGGAAGGGGTGAAATCCGCTGGGCCCACGGATGGATACCTTGGATCCATGGACTTAGGGCAGGTCTAATCACCTGGGATTCGAACCCACGGTGGGAATAAGGGAGGAGATATGGGGAGGGGGAGGGGAAGGATGTTTCCTGGAACCAAACCTCACATAAACCCGGACGCTCACACACACACCCTCACCCGAACACTCATAGGGGCACTCACACTCACACACACCCATAGACTGTGATAAGTGAGACCATCTGAAGGGACACAGATGGCCTCGTGGACCCACAGGCATAACCGGACACACACGCATCCGGACTCTCACACACTCACACGGACACTCACAGGGATAAGCACACACACAGACAGACATCCATAGACACAAACTGTGATAAGGGAGACCATCTGAGGGGACACAGATGGCCTCCTGGACCCAAAGGTATCAATATTTATTTATATATTTTTAATATATATTTTTATATATTTTTAAATAATATTATATATTTATATATATATAATCAATATTTAAATATACATATATATTTATAAATATAACATTTTTAAAAAATAAATAAATAAAAAAAAAAAAATATTATATATATATATATATATATATATATATATATATATATATATATATATATATATATATATAATATATATATATATATATATATAATATATATATAATATATATATATATATATATATATATATATATATATATATAAAATACTAACTATATATGTCGTACCTAGTAGCCAGAACGCACTTCTCAGCCTACTATGCAAGGCCCGTTTTGCCTAATAAGCCAAGTTTTCCTGAATTATTATATTTTCTCTATTTTTTTTCTTATGAAATGATAAAACTGTTCATTTCATTATGTATGAGTTAAGTTCTTTTCATTTGAGTTAAAACTAATGTAGATATATAACCGAACCTAACCAACCCTAAAATGGTTAACATAAATTGATTGGAATATGTATGTGGACGCTCAGTTAGTGTTACTGTAATTTGTATGGTTAACGTTTGAATGACATAGTTTCCCCTCATTGTCACATTTTGTGTTACTATTTCGCTGTTCATTCTCACTCTCTCTGAATCCCGTGGACTAATTGTGCTCACGAGTGTTTGTTTAAGGTACGGTAACCATAGGCTTTTCACACAATAATTTGCAACTATTTGCGAAGAAACATTTCTAAAGATTATCTAAGTTTCTAATAAATATTCTTTTTCCTAACATACAAGTCAATCACACAGTACCTAACTTCAGTCAGAAACACTTTTCTTACTACATCTCACAACGTCTTTTGCTTATATATCCTATCCTAAAAAATAACAATTTTAATTCATAACTGGCAACCCCCCTCCCCTCCAGAGCTTTCATAGCCACCAAACGTCATTCCTTTCCCTTAACCTCTCCCAAATTATCTTTTGCACCAATACACAAACTAGGGGGCTTTATTGCTGAGTGAACGTCGCTCCCGACTCGTAATCCTAGCTCATTCGATCCCCCGGTGATGGCACAAACGGAAATCAGCAGAGTTTCTATCATTCTGATGCCCTCTGTTACTTAGCAGTAAATATGTAAATGGGCGTTAGACAGCTGTTGTGGGCTGCTTCCTGGGTGTGTGTGTGTGTGTGGAATTTTTTTTTATTAGTTAATAATTGATTGATTGATTGGCAGTTGAGAGGCGGGCCGAAAGAGCAGAGCTCAACCCTCGCAAGTACAACTAGGTGAACACAACTAGATAAATACTAACAAACCACGATCTCGTACAATCCACTACACACACAACCCGACCTCCCCCCCAACTCCCTAAATCACTCTACCTAAGTCATTAAAAAATTAAAACAAATCAATTAATACACCAAAAATACTAACTATAAATAAAGGAACCAAATTTGAGACATACAGCGACTCCAGCGTGGTCTAGTCGGAAGAGAACGTGTTCTCATCTGGATAGATTGCGATCGAGCCTGTCGGAACGGGTGTGTAACTGCAGGGCACAAATATTTGTGTGTCCCCTCCTGTAGCTGCCTCTGTTTCGACAGGTTTCCTGGATAGCTGGAATTGACCTGGCCCTTGGAAAGTGAGGAAGGGGTGAAATCCGTTGGGCCCACGGATGGATACCTTGGATCCATGGACTTAGGGCAGGTCTAATCACCTGGGATTCGAACCCACGGTGGGAATAAGGGAGTAGATAT
>NW_027189712.1:42500-62500 GCF_040958095.1 Procambarus clarkii
AACCGAACCTAACCAACCCTAAAATGGTTAACATAAATTGATTGGAATATGTATGTGGACGCTCAGTTAGTGTTACTGTAATTTATATGGTTAACGTTTGAATGACATAGTTTCCCCTCATTGTCACATTTTGTGTTACTATTTCGCTGTTCATTCTCACTCTCTCTGAATCCCGTGGACTAATTGTGCTCACGAGTGTTTGTTTAAGGTACGGTAACCATAGGCTTTTCACACAATAATTTGCAACTATTTGCGAAGAAACATTTCTAAAGATTATCTAAGTTTCTAATAAATATTCTTTTTCCTAACATACAAGTCAATCACACAGTACCTAACTTCAGTCAGAAACACTTTTCTTACTACATCTCACAACGTCTTTTGCTTATATATCCTATCCTAAAAAATAACAATTTTAATTCATAACTGGCAACCCCCCTCCCCTCCAGAGCTTTCATAGCCACCAAACGTCATTCCTTTCCCTTAACCTCTCCCAAATTATCTTTTGCACCAATACACAAACTAGGGGGCTTTATTGCTGAGTGAACGTCGCTCCCGACTCGTAATCCTAGCTCATTCGATCCCCCGGTGATGGCACAAACGGAAATCAGCAGAGTTTCTATCATTCTGATGCCCTCTGTTACTTAGCAGTAAATATGTAAATGGGCGTTAGACAGCTGTTGTGGGCTGCTTCCTGGGTGTGTGTGTGTGTGTGGAATTTTTTTTTATTAGTTAATAATTGATTGATTGATTGGCAGTTGAGAGGCGGGCCGAAAGAGCAGAGCTCAACCCTCGCAAGTACAACTAGGTGAACACAACTAGATAAATACTAACAAACCACGATCTCGTACAATCCACTACACACACAACCCGACCTCCCCCCCAACTCCCTAAATCACTCTACCTAAGTCATTAAAAAATTAAAACAAATCAATTAATACACCAAAAATACTAACTATAAATAAAGGAACCAAATTTGAGACATACAGCGACTCCAGCGTGGTCTAGTCGGAAGAGAACGTGTTCTCATCTGGATAGATTGCGATCGAGCCTGTCGGAACGGGTGTGTAACTGCAGGGCACAAATATTTGTGTGTCCCCTCCTGTAGCTGCCTCTGTTTCGACAGGTTTCCTGGATAGCTGGAATTGACCTGGCCCTTGGAAAGTGAGGAAGGGGTGAAATCCGTTGGGCCCACGGATGGATACCTTGGATCCATGGACTTAGGGCAGGTCTAATCACCTGGGATTCGAACCCACGGTGGGAATAAGGGAGTAGATATGGGGAGGGGGAGGGGAAGGATGTTTCCTGGAACCAAACCTCACATAAACCCGGACACTCAAACACACACCCTCACCCGAACACTCACAGGGGCACTCACACTCACACACACCCATAGACTGTGATTAGGGAGACCATCTGAAGGGACACAGATGGCCTCGTGGACCCACAGGCATAACCGGACACACACGCAACCGGACTCTCACACACTCACACGGACACTCACAGGAATAAGCACACACACAGACAGACATCCATAGGCACAAACTGAGATAAGGGAGACCATATGAGGGGACACAGATGGCCTCCTGGACCCACAGGTATATATCAATATTTAAATATACATATATATTTATAAATATAATATTTTTAAAAAATAAATAAATAAAATAAAAAATATATATATATATATATATATAATATATATATATATAATATATATATATATATATATATATATATATATAATATATATATATATATATATATATGTCGTACCTAGTAGCCAGAACGTACTTCTCAGCCTACTATGCAAGGCCCGATTTGCCTAATAAGCCAAGTTTTCATGAATTAATGTTTTTTCGACTACCTAACCTACCTAACCTAACCTAACCTATCTTTTTCGGCTACCTAACCGAACCTAACCTATAAAGATAGGTTAGGTTAGGTTAGGTAGGGTTGGTTATGTTCGGTCATATATCTATGTTAATTTTAACTCCAATAAAAAAAAAATTGACCTCATACATAATGAAATGGGTAGCTTTATCATGTCATAAGAAAAAAATTTGAGAAAATATATTAATTCAGGAAAACTTGGCTTATTAGGCAAATCGGGACTTGAATAGTAGGCAGAGAAGTGCGTTCTGGCTACTAGGTACGACATATATATATATATATATATATATATATATATATATATATAAAATACTAACTATATATGTCGTACCTAGTAGCCAGAACGCACTTCTCATCCTACTATGCAAGGCCCGTTTTGCCTAATAAGCCAAGTTTTCCTGAATTATTATATTTTCTCTATTTTTTTTCTTATGAAATGATAAAACTGTTCATTTCATTATGTATGAGTTAAGTTCTTTTCATTTGAGTTAAAACTAATGTAGATATATAACCGAACCTAACCAACCCTAAAATGGTTAACATAAATTGATTGGAATATGTATGTGGACGCTCAGTTAGTGTTACTGTAATTTATATGGTTAACGTTTGAATGACATAGTTTCCCCTCATTGTCACATTTTGTGTTACTATTTCGCTGTTCATTCTCACTCTCTCTGAATCCCGTGGACTAATTGTGCTCACGAGTGTTTGTTTAAGGTACGGTAACCATAGGCTTTTCACACAATAATTTGCAACTATTTGCTAAGAAACATTTCTAAAGATTATCTAAGTTTCTAATAAATATTCTTTTTCCTAACATACAAGTCAATCACACAGTACCTAACTTCAGTCAGAAACACTTTTCTTACTATATCTCACAACGTCTTTTGCTTATATATCCTATCTTAAAAAATAACAATTTTAATTCATAACTGGCAACCCCCCTCCCCTCCAGAGCTTTCAAGGCCACCAAACGTCATTCCTTTCCCTTAACCTCTCCCAAATTATCTTTTGCACCAATACACAAACTAGGGGCTTTATTGCTGAGTGAACGTCGCTCCCGACTCGTAATCCTTGCTCATTCGATCCCCCGGTGATGGCACAAACGGAAATCAGCAGAGTTTCTATCATTCTGATGCCCTCTGTTACTTAGCAGTAAATATGTAAATGGGCGTTAGACAGCTGTTGCGGGCTGCTTCCTGGGTGTGTGTGTGTGTGTGGAATTTTTTTTTATTAGTTAATAATTGATTGATTGATTGGCAGGTGAGAGGCGGGCCGAAAGAGCAGAGCTCAACCCTCGCAAGTACAACTAGGTGAACACAACTAGATAAATACTAACAAACCACGATCTCGTACAATCCAATACACACACAACCCGACCTCCCCCCCAACTCCCTAAATCACTCTACCTAAGTCATTAAAAAAATAAAACAAATCAATTAATACACCAAAATACTAACTATAAATAAAGGAACCAAATTTGAGACATACAGCGACTCCAGCGTGGTCTAGTCGGAAGAGAACGTGTTCTCATCTGGATAGATTGCGATCGAGCCTGTCGGAACGGGTGTGTAACTGCAGGGCACAAATATTTGTGTGTCCCCTCCTGTAGCTGCCTCTGTTTCGACAGGTTTCCTAGATAGCTGGAATTGACCTGGCCCTTGGAAAGTGAGGAAGGGGTGAAATCCGTTGGGCCCACGGATGGATACCTTGGATCCATGGACTTAGGGCAGGTCTAATCACCTGGGATTCGAACCCACGGTGGGAATAAGGGAGGAGATATGGGGAGGGGGAGGGGAAGGATGTTTCCTGGAACCAAACCTCACATAAACCCGGACGCTCACACACACACCCTCACCCGAACACTCATAGGGGCACTCACACTCACACACACCCATAGACTGTGATAAGTGAGACCATCTGAAGGGACACAGATGGCCTCGTGGACCCACAGGCATAACCGGACACACACGCATCCGGACTCTCCCACACTCACACGGACACTCACAGGGATAAGCACACACACAGACAGACATCCATAGACACAAACTGTGATAAGGGAGACCATCTGAGGGGACACAGATGGCCTCCTGGACCCAAAGGTATATATCAATATTTAAATATACATATATATTTATAAATATAACATTTTAAAAAATAAATAATAAAAAAAAAAATATTATATATATATATATATATAATATATATATATTATATATATATATATATATAATATATATAAAAATACTAACTATATATGTCGTACCTAGTAGCCAGAACGCACTTCTCAGCCTACTATGCAAGGCCCGTTTTGCCTAATAAGCCAAGTTTTCCTGAATTATTATATTTTCTCTATTTTTTTTCTTATGAAATGATAAAACTGTTCATTTCATTATGTATGAGTTAAGTTCTTTTCATTTGAGTTATAACTAATGTAGATATATAACCGAACCTAACCAACCCTAAAATGGTTAACATAAATTGATTGGAATATGTATGTGGACGCTCAGTTAGTGTTACTGTAATTTATATGGTTAACGTTTGAATGACATAGTTTCCCCTCATTGTCACATTTTGTGTTACTATTTCGCTGTTCATTCTCACTCTCTCTGAATCCCGTGGACTAATTGTGCTCACGAGTGTTTGTTTAAGGTACGGTAACCATAGGCTTTTCACACAATAATTTGCAACTATTTGCGAAGAAACATTTCTAAAGATTATATAAGTTTCTAATAAATATTCTTTTTCCTAACATACAAGTCAATCACACAGTACCTAACTTCAGTCAGAAACACTTTTCTTACTACATCTCACAACGTCTTTTGCTTATATATCCTATCCTAAAAAATAACAATTTTAATTCATAACTGGCAACCCCCCTCCCCTCCAGAGCTTTCATAGCCACCAAACGTCATTCCTTTCCCTTAACCTCTCCGAAATTATCTTTTGCACCAATACACAAACTAGGGGGCTTTATTGCTGAGTGAACGTCGCTCCCGACTCGTAATCCTAGCTCATTCGATCCCCCGGTGATGGCACAAACGGAAATCAGCAGAGTTTCTATCATTCTGATGCCCTCTGTTACTTAGCAGTAAATATGTAAATGGGCGTTAGACAGCTGTTGTGGGCTGCTTCCTGGGTGTGTGTGTGTGTGTGGAATTTTTTTTTATTAGTTAATAATTGATTGATTGATTGGCAGTTGAGAGGCGGGCCGAAAGAGCAGAGCTCAACCCTCGCAAGTACAACTAGGTGAACACAACTAGATAAATACTAACAAACCACGATCTCGTACAATCCACTACACACACAACCCGACCTCCCCCCCAACTCCCTAAATCACTCTACCTAAGTCATTAAAAAATTAAAACAAATCAATTAATACACCAAAAATACTAACTATAAATAAAGGAACCAAATTTGAGACATACAGCGACTCCAGCGTGGTCTAGTCGGAAGAGAACGTGTTCTCATCTGGATAGATTGCGATCGAGCCTGTCGGAACGGGTGTGTAACTGCAGGGCACAAATATTTGTGTGTCCCCTCCTGTAGCTGCCTCTGTTTCGACAGGTTTCCTGGATAGCTGGAATTGACCTGGCCCTTGGAAAGTGAGGAAGGGGTGAAATCCGTTGGGCCCACGGATGGATACCTTGGATCCATGGACTTAGGGCAGGTCTAATCACCTGGGATTCGAACCCACGGTGGGAATAAGGGAGTAGATATGGGGAGGGGGAGGGGAAGGATGTTTCCTGGAACCAAACCTCACATAAACCCGGACACTCAAACACACACCCTCACCCGAACACTCACAGGGGCACTCACACTCACACACACCCATAGACTGTGATAAGGGAGACCATCTGAAGGGACACAGATGGCCTCGTGGACCCACAGGCATAACCGGACACACACGCAACCGGACTCTCACACACTCACACGGACACTCACAGGAATAAGCACACACACAGACAGACATCCATAGACACAAACTGAGATAAGGGAGACCATATGAGGGGACACAGATGGCCTCCTGGACCCACAGGTATATATCAATATTTAAATATACATATATATTTATAAATATAATATTTTTAAAAAATAAATAAATAAAATAAAAAATATTATATATATATATATATATATATATATATATATATATATATATATATATATATATATATATATATATATATATATATATATGTCGTACCTAGTAGCCAGAACGTACTTCTCAGCCTACTATGCAAGGCCCGATTTGCCTAATAAGCCAAGTTTTCATGAATTAATGTTTTTTCGACTACCTAACCTACCTAACCTAACCTAACCTATCTTTTTCGGCTACCTAACCGAACCTAACCTATAAAGATAGGTTAGGTTAGGTTAGGTAGGGTTGGTTATGTTCGGTCATATATCTATGTTAATTTTAACTCCAATAAAAAAAAAATTGACCTCATACATAATGAAATGGGTAGCTTTATCATATCATAAGAAAAAAATTTGAGAAAATATATTAATTCAGGAAAACTTGGCTTATTAGGCAAATCGGGACTTGAATAGTAGGCAGAGAAGTGCGTTCTGGCTACTAGGTACGACATATATATATATATATATAAAATACTAACTATATATGTCGTACCTAGTAGCCAGAACGCACTTCTCAGCCTACTATGCAAGGCCCGTTTTGCCTAATAAGCCAAGTTTTCCTGAATTATTATATTTTCTCTATTTTTTTCTTATGAAATGATAAAACTGTTCATTTCATTATGTATGAGTTAAGTTCTTTTCATTTGAGTTAAAACTAATGTAGATATATAACCGAACCTAACCAACCCTAAAATGGTTAACATAAATTGATTGGAATATGTATGTGGACGCTCAGTTAGTGTTACTGTAATTTATATGGTTAACGTTTGAATGACATAGTTTCCCCTCATTGTCACATTTTGTGTTACTATTTCGCTGTTCATTCTCACTCTCTCTGAATCCCGTGGACTAATTGTGCTCACGAGTGTTTGTTTAAGGTACGGTAACCATAGGCTTTTCACACAATAATTTGCAACTATTTGCTAAGAAACATTTCTAAAGATTATCTAAGTTTCTAATAAATATTCTTTTTCCTAACATACAAGTCAATCACACAGTACCTAACTTCAGTCAGAAACACTTTTCTTACTATATCTCACAACGTCTTTTGCTTATATATCCTATCTTAAAAAATAACAATTTTAATTCATAACTGGCAACCCCCTCCCCTCCAGAGCTTTCAAGGCCACCAAACGTCATTCCTTTCCCTTAACCTCTCCCAAATTATCTTTTGCACCAATACACAAACTAGGGGGCTTTATTGCTGAGTGAACGTCGCTCCCGACTCGTAATCCTTGCTCATTCGATCCCCCGGTGATGGCACAAACGGAAATCAGCAGAGTTTCTATCATTCTGATGCCCTCTGTTACTTAGCAGTAAATATGTAAATGGGCGTTAGACAGCTGTTGCGGGCTGCTTCCTGGGTGTGTGTTCCCGTTCAACCCGTTCTCACACAAGACAGTACATATATGACTAGTGCTTAAAGTCAATATGTGGAATGTGATTTAGTACATATGTGATATATTCCCAGTTAACTTTTTTACCAAGGCTCAAACTCTTCCTCACGTACCAATTTACGTCTCACAGTACTCGTCCATCAACGTAGATAGCTGAATAGTCGTGATTGGTTCAATTATAACGAAAATTGTAGTTTTCAGGTCCCACATGGGTTGTGAAATTCACCTACTATTGTCCATGCTCTTATAATATTACAGATCAGCTACATCCTATTGAAGGCTCGTAGTTTTGTTTTGAGAAATATTAGTTGTTCTTAGTAAATTATAATAAGCACAATAAATTATTACATAGAATAAGTGCTTCACCAATCAATATTATATACCATAGTTTGTGCTTTAGAAATCTTTAAAGAATGTTTTGTAGGAACGCTAACAGAAAACGATGTTATGTTGGAATGTATATAGGGTAAACTACTGCAAACAGGATGGTATGGTGTGGATTATTGGAAACTATAGGATTAGTATAGGGTCCACTACCACCTGTTAGGTGGGTAAGGGGTCCAATAACACCCGCAGGATGAGTATGGGGGTCACATCCACCCACAGGAATGGTATGGGGATCACTTCCACCCACAGGAAGGGTATGGGATCCAATACCATCCACTGGATGTGTATTGCGTCCACTACCACCGACAGGATGGGTATGGGCTCACAACCACCCACAGGATAGGTATGGGGTCCAATACCACCCACAGGATGAGTATGGGGTCCACTATAACCCACAGGATGGGTATGGGGCTCCAACCACCCACAGAATAAGTATGGGGTACAATAACACCCACTGGATATGTATGGCATCCATTGCCCCCACAGGATGACTATAGGGTACAGTATCGCCCACAGGATTAGTATATAGGGTTCACTGCCGCCCACAGAGTCGGTATGGGGTCCACCGCCACCCACAGGGTCGGTATGGGGTCCACTACCGCCCACAGGGTCGCTATGAAGTCAACTACCGTCCACAGGGTCGGTAGGGGTCCACTACCGCCCACAGGGTCGGCAGGGGGTCCACTGCCACCCACTGGGTCGGTAGGGGGTCCACTGCCGCCCACAGGATCGATAGGGGGTCCACTGCCGCCCACAGGGTCGATATGGGGGGGGGTCCACTACCGCCCACAGGATCGATAGGGGGTCCACTGCCGCCCACAGGGTCGGTAGGGGGTCCACTGCCGCCCACACGTTCGGTAAGGGTCCACTGCCGCCCACAGGGTCGGTAGGGGGTCCACTGCCGCCCACAGGATCGATAGGGGGTCCACTGCCGCCCACAGGGTCGATAGGGGGTCCCTTACCGCCCACAGGGTCTCTATGAAGTCAACTACCGCCCATAGTGTTTGTATAGTGTCCACTATCGCCCATAGTGTTATTATGGGGTCCACTACCCCTCATAGGGTCGGTATGGGGGTCCATTACTACCCACAGGGTGTGTCTGGGGTCTATTTTGGCAATACTGCTTTTCCAATCTCATTTGTTGTTCAATGTAAAATATTTGTTGCTCGACTTGCAACAATTTATATATATATATATATATATATATATATATATAGTATAGTGCCTTTGCAATAATGTACCAATGTGTGTATTTTCATAACTCGTTTTAAATTGTTGAAAAATAAATAACTACATTGTGAATGCAAGTCAATGTTTACATGCTAAATCAGAGTTGCCAGATTCCGCTTAAAATAGCAAATTGTGCTTATTTTCAAAGCTTGAGAATTTAGCTTTAAAGTAGTTAAAAAACTACGAATTTCGCAATTTGCTATGTACTTTAGTGTACTATTTTAAAATAAGGTTGGTTTTTAAGCTGCAAGTCATATGAATCTCAAAAAAAGTATATTATTAACAATCTTATCTCCATAGTTCACTAGTTTCTGTAAATCAGATCTGGTAACTGTAGGCCAAGTACTGGAAGACTCAAGACACAATGTGTTGAAGCTATTCTCTTTGAAGAAGTCATCTCGACAGGATCTTCCAGCTCCAGCTATAAAACTTCACCAAACATGGATCTACCTAGTACATCAAATGGTAAGGAATTACTAAACTGTACAAAGTTTTATGCTAGAACATTTGTTACAGTCCCCTGTTCTATGTGTACTCCATCACATAGTGACGGAGTATGTGGGAATAATTTTGTTAACACTGTCCATTTGACATGGTGGTGGTGTATGGTGCTGGTGGTGTATGGTGCTGGTGGAGTATGATGCTGATGGTGTATGATGCTGATGGTGTATGATGCTGATGGTGTATGATGCTGGTGTATGGTGCTGGTGGTGTATGATGCTGGTGGTGTATGATTCTGGTGGAGTATGATGCTGATGGTGTATGATGCTGATGGTGTATGATGCTGATGGTGTATGATGCTGATGGTGTATGATGCTGGTGGTGTATGGTGCTGGTGGTGTATGATGCTGGTGGTGTATGGTGCTGGTGGTGTATGATGCTGGTGGTGTATGGTGCTGGTGGTGTATGGTGCTGGTGGTGTATGGTGTATGATGCTGGTGGTGTATTATGCTGATGGTGTATGATGCTGGTGATGTATGATGCTGATGGTGTATGATGCTGGTGGTGTATGATGCTGGTGGTGTATGGTGCTGTTGGTGTATGATGCTGGTGGTGTATGGTGCTGGTGGTGTTTGATGGTGGTGGTGAATCTGACAGTCATATATATATATATATATATATATATATATATATATATATATATATATATATATATATATATATATATATATATATATATATATATATATATATATATATATATATATATATATATATATATATATATGACTGTCAGATTCACCACCACCATCAAACACCACCAGCACCATACACCACCAGCATCATACACCAACAGCACCATACACCACCAGCATCATACACCACCAGCATCATACACCATCAGCATCATACATCACCAGCATCATACACCATCAGCATAATACACCACCAGCATCATACACCATACACCACCAGCACCATACCACCAGCACCATACACCACCAGCATCATACACCACCAGCACCATACACCACCAGCATCATACACCACCAGCACCATACACCACCAGCATCATACACCATCAGCATCATACACCATCAGCATCATACACCATCAGCATCATACACCATCAGCATCATACTCCACCAGAATCATACACCACCAGCATCATACACCACCAGCACCATACACCAGCATCATACACCATCAGCATCATACACCATCAGCATCATACACCATCAGCATCATACTCCACCAGCACCATACACCACCAGCACCATACACCACCACCATGTCAAATGGACAGTGTTAACAAAATTATTCCCACATACTCCGTCACTATGTGATGGAGTACACATAGAACAGGGGACTGTAACAAATGTTCTAGCATAAAACTTTGTACAGTTTAGTAATTCCTTACCATTTGATGTACTAGGTAGATCCATGTTTGGTGAAGTTTTATAGCTGGAGCTGGAAGATCCTGTCGAGATGACTTCTTCAAAGAGAATAGCTTCAACACATTGTGTCTTGAGTCTTCCAGTACTTGGCCTACAGTTACCAGATCTGATTTACAGAAACTAGTGAACTATGGAGATAAGATTGTTAATAATATACTTTTTTTGAGATTCATATGACTTGCAGCTTAAAAACCAACCTTATTTTAAAATAGTACACTAAAGTACATAGCAAATTGCGAAATTCGTAGTTTTTTAACTACTTTAAAGCTAAATTCTCAAGCTTTGAAAATAAGCACAATTTGCTATTTTAAGCGGAATCTGGCAACTCTGATTTAGCATGTAAACATTGACTTGCATTCACAATGTAGTTATTTATTTTTCAACAATTTAAAACGAGTTATGAAAATACACACATTGGTACATTATTGCAAAGGCACTATACTATATATATAATATATATATATATATATATATAAATTGTTGCAAGTCGAGCAACAAATATTTTACATTGAACAACAAATGAGATTGGAAAAGCAGTATTGCCAAAATAGACCCCAGACACACCCTGTGGGTAGTAATGGACCCCCATACCGACCCTATGAGGGGTAGTGGACCCCATAATAACACTATGGGCGATAGTGGACACTATACAAACACTATGGGCGGTAGTTGACTTCATAGAGACCCTGTGGGCGGTAAGGGACCCCCTATCGACCCTGTGGGCGGCAGTGGACCCCCTATCGATCCTGTGGGCGGCAGTGGACCCCCTACCGACCCTGTGGGCGGCAGTGGACCCTTACCGAACGTGTGGGCGGCAGTGGACCCCCTACCGACCCTGTGGGCGGCAGTGGACCCCCTATCGATCCTGTGGGCGGTAGTGGACCCCCCCCCATATCGACCCTGTGGGCGGCAGTGGACCCCCTATCGATCCTGTGGGCGGCAGTGGACCCCCTACCGACCCAGTGGGTGGCAGTGGACCCCCTGCCGACCCTGTGGGCGGTAGTGGACCCCTACCGACCCTGTGGACGGTAGTTGACTTCATAGCGACCCTGTGGGCGGTAGTGGACCCCATACCGACCCTGTGGGTGGCGGTGGACCCCATACCGACTCTGGGGCGGCAGTGAACCCTATATACTAATCCTGTGGGCGATACTGTACCCTATAGTCATCCTGTGGGGGCAATGGATGCCATACATATCCAGTGGGTGTTATTGTACCCCATACTTATTCTGTGGGTGGTTGGAGCCCCATACCCATCCTGTGGGTTATAGTGGACCCCATACTCATCCTGTGGGTGGTATTGGACCCCATACCTATCCTGTGGGTGGTTGTGAGCCCATACCCATCCTGTCGGTGGTAGTGGACGCAATACACATCCAGTGGATGGTATTGGATCCCATACCCTTCCTGTGGGTGGAAGTGATCCCCATACCATTCCTGTGGGTGGATGTGACCCCCATACTCATCCTGCGGGTGTTATTGGACCCCTTACCCACCTAACAGGTGGTAGTGGACCCTATACTAATCCTATAGTTTCCAATAATCCACACCATACCATCCTGTTTGCAGTAGTTTACCCTATATACATTCCAACATAACATCGTTTTCTGTTAGCGTTCCTACAAAACATTCTTTAAAGATTTCTAAAGCACAAACTATGGTATATAATATTGATTGGTGAAGCACTTATTCTATGTAATAATTTATTGTGCTTATTATAATTTACTAAGAACAACTAATATTTCTCAAAACAAAACTACGAGCCTTCAATAGGATGTAGCTGATCTGTAATATTATAAGAGCATGGACAATAGTAGGTGAATTTCACAACCCATGTGGGACCTGAAAACTACAATTTTCGTTATAATTGAACCAATCACGACTATTCAGCTATCTACGTTGATGGACGAGTACTGTGAGACGTAAATTGGTACGTGAGGAAGAGTTTGAGCCTTGGTAAAAAAGTTAACTGGGAATATATCACATATGTACTAAATCACATTCCACATATTGACTTTAAGCACTAGTCATATATGTACTGTCTTGTGTGAGAACGGGTTGAACGGGAACACACACCAGGAAGCAGCCCGCAACAGCTGTCTAACGCCCATTTACATATTTACTGCTAAGTAACAGAGGGCATCAGAATGATAGAAACTCTGCTGATTTCCGTTTGTGCCATCACCGGGGGATCGAATGAGCAAGGATTACGAGTCGGGAGCGACGTTCACTCAGCAATAAAGCCCCCTAGTTTGTGTATTGGTGCAAAAGATAATTTGGGAGAGGTTAAGGGAAAGGAATGACGTTTGGTGGCCTTGAAAGCTCTGGAGGGGAGGGGGGTTGCCAGTTATGAATTAAAATTGTTATTTTTAAGATAGGATATATAAGCAAAAGACGTTGTGAGATATAGTAAGAAAAGTGTTTCTGACTGAAGTTAGGTACTGTGTGATTGACTTGTATGTTAGGAAAAAGAATATTTATTAGAAACTTAGATAATCTTTAGAAATGTTTCTTAGCAAATAGTTGCAAATTATTGTGTGAAAAGCCTATGGTTACCGTACCTTAAACAAACACTCGTGAGCACAATTAGTCCACGGGATTCAGAGAGAGTGAGAATGAACAGCGAAATAGTAACACAAAATGTGACAATGAGGGGAAACTATGTCATTCAAACGTTAACCATATAAATTACAGTAACACTAACTGAGCGTCCACATACATATTCCAATCAATTTATGTTAACCATTTTAGGGTTGGTTAGGTTCGGTTATATATCTACATTAGTTTTAACTCAAATGAAAAGAACTTAACTCATACATAATGAAATGAACAGTTTTATCATTTCATAAGAAAAAAAATAGAGAAAATATAATAATTCAGGAAAACTTGGCTTATTAGGCAAAACGGGCCTTGCATAGTAGGCTGAGAAGTGCGTTCTGGCTACTAGGTACGACATATATAGTTAGTATTTTATATATATATATATATATGTCGTACCTAGTAGCCAGAACGCACTTCTCTGCCTACTATTCAAGTCCCGATTTGCCTAATAAGCCAAGTTTTCCTGAATTAATATATTTTCTCAAATTTTTTTCTTATGATATGATAAAGCTACCCATTTCATTATGTATGAGGTCAATTTTTTTTTTATTGGAGTTAAAATTAACATAGATATATGACCGAACATAACCAACCCTACCTAACCTAACCTAACCTATCTTTATAGGTTAGGTTCGGTTAGGTAGCCGAAAAAGATAGGTTAGGTTAGGTTAGGTAGGTTAGGTAGTCGAAAAAACATTAATTCATGAAAACTTGGCTTATTAGGCAAATCGGGCCTTGCATAGTAGGCTGAGAAGTACGTTCTGGCTACTAGGTACGACATATATATATATATATATATATATATATATATATATATATATATATATATATATATATATATATATATATATATATATATATAATAATATTTTTATTTTTATTTATTTTTTAAAAATATTATATTTATAAATATATATGTATATTTAAATATTGATATATACCTGTGGGTCCAGGAGGCCATCTGTGTCCCCTCATATGGTCTCCCTTATCTCAGTTTGTGTCTATGGATGTCTGTCTGTGTGTGTGCTTATTCCTGTGAGTGTCCGTGTGAGTGTGTGAGAGTCCGGTTGCGTGTGTGTCCGGTTATGCCTGTGGGTCCACGAGGCCATCTGTGTCCCTTCAGATGGTCTCCCTTATCACAGTCTATGGGTGTGTGTGAGTGTGAGTGCCCCTGTGAGTGTTCGGGTGAGGGTGTGTGTTTGAGTGTCCGGGTTTATGTGAGGTTTGGTTCCAGGAAACATCCTTCCCCTCCCCTCCCCATATCTACTCCCTTATTCCCACCGTGGGTTCGAATCCCAGGTGATTAGACCTGCCCTAAGTCCATGGATCCAAGGTATCCATCCGTGGGCCCAACGGATTTCACCCCTTCCTCACTTTCCAAGGGCCAGGTCAATTCCAGCTATCCAGGAAACCTGTCGAAACAGAGGCAGCTACAGGAGGGGACACACAAATATTTGTGCCCTGCAGTTACACACCCGTTCCGACAGGCTCGATCGCAATCTATCCAGATGAGAACACGTTCTCTTCCGACTAGACCACGCTGGAGTCGCTGTATGTCTCAAATTTGGTTCCTTTATTTATAGTTAGTATTTTTGGTGTATTAATTGATTTGTTTTAATTTTTTAATGACTTAGGTAGAGTGATTTAGGGAGTTGGGGGGGAGGTCGGGTTGTGTGTGTAGTGGATTGTACGAGATCGTGGTTTGTTAGTATTTATCTAGTTGTGTTCACCTAGTTGTACTTGCGAGGGTTGAGCTCTGCTCTTTCGGCCCGCCTCTCAACTGCCAATCAATCAATCAATTATTAACTAATAAAAAAAAATTCCACACACACACACACCCAGGAAGCAGCCCACAACAGCTGTCTAACGCCCATTTACATATTTACTGCTAAGTAACAGAGGCATCAGAATGATAGAAACTCTGCTGATTTCCGTTTGTGCCATCACCGGGGGATCGAATGAGCTAGGATTACGAGTCGGGAGCGACGTTCACTCAGCAATAAAGCCCCCTAGTTTGTGTATTGGTGCAAAAGATAATTTCGGAGAGGTTAAGGGAAAGGAATGACGTTTGGTGGCTATGAAAGCTCTGGAGGGGAGGGGGGTTGCCAGTTATGAATTAAAATTGTTATTTTTTAGGATAGGATATATAAGCAAAAGACGTTGTGAGATGTAGTAAGAAAAGTGTTTCTGACTGAAGTTAGGTACTGTGTGATTGACTTGTATGTTAGGAAAAAGAATATTTATTAGAAACTTATATAATCTTTAGAAATGTTTCTTCGCAAATAGTTGCAAATTATTGTGTGAAAAGCCTATGGTTACCGTACCTTAAACAAACACTCGTGAGCACAATTAGTCCACGGGATTCAGAGAGAGTGAGAATGAACAGCGAAATAGTAACACAAAATGTGACAATGAGGGGAAACTATGTCATTCAAACGTTAACCATATAAATTACAGTAACACTAACTGAGCGTCCACATACATATTCCAATCAATTTATGTTAACCATTTTAGGGTTGGTTAGGTTCGGTTATATATCTACATTAGTTATAACTCAAATGAAAAGAACTTAACTCATACATAATGAAATGAACAGTTTTATCATTTCATAAGAAAAAAAATAGAGAAAATATAATAATTCAGGAAAACTTGGCTTATTAGGCAAAACGGGCCTTGCATAGTAGGCTGAGAAGTGCGTTCTGGCTACTAGGTACGACATATATAGTTAGTATTTTATATATATATATATATATATATATATATATATATATATATATATATATATATATATATATATAATATTTTTTTTATTTATTTATTTTTTAAAAATGTTATATTTATAAATATATATGTATATTTAAATATTGATATATACCTTTGGGTCCAGGAGGCCATCTGTGTCCCCTCAGATGGTCTCCCTTATCACAGTTTGTGTCTATGGATGTCTGTCTGTGTGTGTGCTTATCCCTGTGAGTGTCCGTGTGAGTGTGGGAGAGTCCGGATGCGTGTGTGTCCGGTTATGCCTGTGGGTCCACGAGGCCATCTGTGTCCCTTCAGATGGTCTCACTTATCACAGTCTATGGGTGTGTGTGAGTGTGAGTGCCCCTATGAGTGTTCGGGTGAGGGTGTGTGTGTGAGCGTCCGGGTTTATGTGAGGTTTGGTTCCAGGAAACATCCTTCCCCTCCCCCTCCCCATATCTCCTCCCTTATTCCCACCGTGGGTTCGAATCCCAGGTGATTAGACCTGCCCTAAGTCCATGGATCCAAGGTATCCATCCGTGGGCCCAACGGATTTCACCCCTTCCTCACTTTCCAAGGGCCAGGTCAATTCCAGCTATCTAGGAAACCTGTCGAAACAGAGGCAGCTACAGGAGGGGACACACAAATATTTGTGCCCTGCAGTTACACACCCGTTCCGACAGGCTCGATCGCAATCTATCCAGATGAGAACACGTTCTCTTCCGACTAGACCACGCTGGAGTCGCTGTATGTCTCAAATTTGGTTCCTTTATTTATAGTTAGTATTTTTGGTGTATTAATTGATTTGTTTTATTTTTTAATGACTTAGGTAGAGTGATTTAGGAGTTGGGGGGGAGGTCGGGTTGTGTGTGTATTGGATTGTACGAGATCGTGGTTTGTTAGTATTATCTAGTTGTGTTCACCTAGTTGTACTTGCGAGGGTTGAGCTCTGCTCTTTCGGCCCGCCTCTCACCTGCCAATCAATCAATCAATTATTAACTAATAAAAAAAATTCCACACACACACACACACACCCAGGAAGCAGCCCGCAACAGCTGTCTAACGCCCATTTACATATTTACTGCTAAGTAACAGAGGGCATCAGAATGATAGAAACTCTGCTGATTTCCGTTTGTGCCATCACCGGGGGATCGAATGAGCAAGGATTACGAGTCGGGAGCGACGTTCACTCAGCAATAAAGCCCCCTAGTTTGTGTATTGGTGCAAAAGATAATTTGGGAGAGGTTAAGGGAAAGGAATGACGTTTGGTGGCCTTGAAAGCTCTGGAGGGAGGGGGGTTGCCAGTTATGAATTAAAATTGTTATTTTTTAAGATAGGATATATAAGCAAAAGACGTTGTGAGATATAGTAAGAAAAGTGTTTCTGACTGAAGTTAGGTACTGTGTGATTGACTTGTATGTTAGGAAAAAGAATATTTATTAGAAACTTAGATAATCTTTAGAAATGTTTCTTAGCAAATAGTTGCAAATTATTGTGTGAAAAGCCTATGGTTACCGTACCTTAAACAAACACTCGTGAGCACAATTAGTCCACGGGATTCAGAGAGAGTGAGAATGAACAGCGAAATAGTAACACAAAATGTGACAATGAGGGGAAACTATGTCATTCAAACGTTAACCATATAAATTACAGTAACACTAACTGAGCGTCCACATACATATTCCAATCAATTTATGTTAACCATTTTAGGGTTGGTTAGGTTCGGTTATATATCTACATTAGTTTTAACTCAAATGAAAAGAACTTAACTCATACATAATGAAATGAACAGTTTTATCATTTCATAAGAAAAAAAATAGAGAAAATATAATAATTCAGGAAAACTTGGCTTATTAGGCAAAACGGGCCTTGCATAGTAGGATGAGAAGTGCGTTCTGGCTACTAGGTACGACATATATAGTTAGTATTTTATATATATATATATATATATATATATATATATATATATATATGTCGTACCTAGTAGCCAGAACGCACTTCTCTGCCTACTATTCAAGTCCCGATTTGCCTAATAAGCCAAGTTTTCCTGAATTAATATATTTTCTCAAATTTTTTTCTTATGACATGATAAAGCTACCCATTTCATTATGTATGAGGTCAATTTTTTTTTTATTGGAGTTAAAATTAACATAGATATATGACCGAACATAACCAACCCTACCTAACCTAACCTAACCTATCTTTATAGGTTAGGTTCGGTTAGGTAGCCGAAAAAGATAGGTTAGGTTAGGTTAGGTAGGTTAGGTAGTCGAAAAAACATTAATTCATGAAAACTTGGCTTATTAGGCAAATCGGGCCTTGCATAGTAGGCTGAGAAGTACGTTCTGGCTACTAGGTACGACATATATATATATATATATATATATATATATATATATATATATATATATATATATATATATATATATATATATATATATATATATATATATATATATATAATATTTTTATTTTATTTATTTATTTTTTAAAAATATTATATTTATAAATATATATGTATATTTAAATATTGATATATACCTGTGGGTCCAGGAGGCCATCTGTGTCCCCTCATATGGTCTCCCTTATCTCAGTTTGTGCCTATGGATGTCTGTCTGTGTGTGTGCTTATTCCTGTGAGTGTCCGTGTGAGTGTGTGAGAGTCCGGTTGCGTGTGTGTCCGGTTATGCCTGTGGGTCCACGAGGCCATCTGTGTCCCTTCAGATGGTCTCCCTAATCACAGTCTATGGGTGTGTGTGAGTGTGAGTGCCCCTGTGAGTGTTCGGGTGAGGGTGTGTGTTGAGTGTCCGGTTTATGTGAGGTTTGGTTCCAGGAAACATCCTTCCCCTCCCCCTCCCCATATCTACTCCCTTATTCCCACCGTGGGTTCGAATCCCAGGTGATTAGACCTGCCCTAAGTCCATGGATCCAAGGTATCCATCCGTGGGCCCAACGGATTTCACCCCTTCCTCACTTTCCAAGGGCCAGGTCAATTCCAGCTATCCAGGAAACCTGTCGAAACAGAGGCAGCTACAGGAGGGGACACAAAATATTTGTGCCCTGCAGTTACACACCCGTTCCGACAGGCTCGATCGCAATCTATCCAGATGAGAACACGTTCTCTTCCGACTAGACCACGCTGGAGTCGCTGTATGTCTCAAATTTGGTTCCTTTATTTATAGTTAGTATTTTTGGTGTATTAATTGATTTGTTTTAATTTTTTAATGACTTAGGTAGAGTGATTTAGGGAGTTGGGGGGGAGGTCGGGTTGTGTGTGTAGTGGATTGTACGAGATCGTGGTTTGTTAGTATTTATCTAGTTGTGTTCACCTAGTTGTACTTGCGAGGGTTGAGCTCTGCTCTTTCGGCCCGCCTCTCAACTGCCAATCAATCAATCAATTATTAACTAATAAAAAAAATTCCACACACACACACACACCCAGGAAGCAGCCCACAACAGCTGTCTAACGCCCATTTACATATTTACTGCTAAGTAACAGAGGGCATCAGAATGATAGAAACTCTGCTGATTTCCGTTTGTGCCATCACCGGGGATCGAATGAGCTAGGATTACGAGTCGGGAGCGACGTTCACTCAGCAATAAAGCCCCCTAGTTTGTGTATTGGTGCAAAAGATAATTTGGGAGAGGTTAAGGGAAAGGAATGACGTTTGGTGGCTATGAAAGCTCTGGAGGGGAGGGGGGTTGCCAGTTATGAATTA
>NW_027189712.1:65000-100000 GCF_040958095.1 Procambarus clarkii
AAGTGCGTTCTGGCTACTAGGTACGACATATATAGTTAGTATTTTATATATATATATATATTATATATATATATAATATATATATATATATATATATATATATATATATATATATATATATATATATATATATATATATATAATTTTTTTTTTATTTATTTATTTTTTAAAAATGTTATATTTAAATATATATGTATATTTAAATATTGATATATACCTTTGGGTCCAGGAGGCCATCTGTGTCCCCTCAGATGGTCTCCCTTATCACAGTTTGTGTCTATGGATGTCTGTCTGTGTGTGTGCTTATCCCTGTGAGTGTCCGTGTGAGTGTGTGAGAGTCCGGATGCGTGTGTGTCCGGTTATGCCTGTGGGTCCACGAGGCCATCTGTGTCCCTTCAGATGGTCTCACTTATCACAGTCTATGGGTGTGTGTGAGTGTGAGTGCCCCTATGAGTGTTCGGGTGAGGGTGTGTGTGTGAGCGTCCGGGTTTATGTGAGGTTTGGTTCCAGGAAACATCCTTCCTCTCCCCTCCCCATATCTCCTCCTTATTCCCACCGTGGGTTCGAATCCCAGGTGATTAGACCTGCCCTAAGTCCATGGATCCAGGTATCCATCCGTGGGCCCAGCGGATTTCACCCTTCCTCACTTTCCAAGGGCCAGGTCATTCCAGCTATAGGAAACCTGTCGAAACAGAGGCAGCTACAGGAGGGGACACACAAAATATTTGTGCCCTGCAGTTACACACCCGTTCCGACAGGCTCGATCGCAATCTATCCAGATGAGAACACGTTCTCTTCCGACTAGACCACGCTGGAGTCGCTGTATGTCTCAAATTTGGTTCCTTTATTTATAGTTAGTATTTTTGGTGTATTAATTGATTTGTTTTATTTTTTTAATGACTTAGGTAGAGTGATTTAGGGAGTTGGGGGGGAGGTCGGGTTGTGTGTGTATTGGATTGTACGAGATCGTGGTTTGTTAGTATTTATCTAGTTGTGTTCACCTAGTTGTACTTGCGAGGGTTGAGCTCTGCTCTTTCGGCCCGCCTCTCACCTGCCAATCAATCAATCAATTATTAACTAATAAAAAAAAATTCCACACACACACACACCACCCAGGAAGCAGCCCGCAACAGCTGTCTAACGCCCATTTACATATTTACTGCTAAGTAACAGAGGGCATCAGAATGATAGAAACTCTGCTGATTTCCGTTTGTGCCATCACCGGGGGATCGAATGAGCAAGGATTACGAGTCGGGAGCGACGTTCACTCAGCAATAAAGCCCCCTAGTTTGTGTATTGGTGCAAAAGATAATTTGGGAGAGGTTAAGGGAAAGGAATGACGTTTGGTGGCCTTGAAAGCTCTGGAGGGGAGGGGGGTTGCCAGTTATGAATTAAAATTGTTATTTTTTAAGATAGGATATATAAGCAAAAGACGTTGTGAGATATAGTAAGAAAAGTGTTTCTGACTGAAGTTAGGTACTGTGTGATTGACTTGTATGTTAGGAAAAAGAATATTTATTAGAAACTTAGATAATCTTTAGAAATGTTTCTTAGCAAATAGTTGCAAATTATTGTGTGAAAAGCCTATGGTTACCGTACCTTAAACAAACACTCGTGAGCACAATTAGTCCACGGGATTCAGAGAGAGTGAGAATGAACAGCGAAATAGTAACACAAAATGTGACAATGAGGGGAAACTATGTCATTCAAACGTTAACCATATAAATTACAGTAACACTAACTGAGCGTCCACATACATATTCCAATCAATTTATGTTAACCATTTTAGGGTTGGTTAGGTTCGGTTATATATCAACATTAGTTTTAACTCAAATGAAAAGAACTTAACTCATACATAATGAAATGAACAGTTTTATCATTTCATAAGAAAAAAAATAGAGAAAATATAATAATTCAGGAAAACTTGGCTTATTAGGCAAAACGGGCCTTGCATAGTAGGCTGAGAAGTGCGTTCTGGCTACTAGGTACGACATATATAGTTAGTATTTTATATATATATATATATATATATATATATATATATGTCGTACCTAGTAGCCAGAACGCACTTCTCTGCCTACTATTCAAGTCCCGATTTGCCTAATAAGCCAAGTTTTCCTGAATTAAAATATTTTCTCAAATTTTTTTCTTATGACATGATAAAGCTACCCATTTCATTATGTATGTGGTCAATTTTTTTTTATTGGAGTTAAAATTAACATAGATATATGACCGAACATAACCAACCCTACCTAACCTAACCTAACCTATCTTTATAGGTTAGGTTCGGTTAGGTAGCCGAAAAAGATAGGTTAGGTTAGGTTAGGTAGGTTAGGTAGTCGAAAAAACATTAATTCATGAAAACTTGGCTTATTAGGCAAATCGGGCCTTGCATAGTAGGCTGAGAAGTACGTTCTGGCTACTAGGTACGACATATATATATATATATATATATATATATATATATATATATATATATATATATATATATATATATATATATATATAATATTTTTTATTATTTATTTATTTTTTAAAAATATTATATTTATAAATAATATGTATATTTAAATATTGATATATACCTGTGGGTCCAGGAGGCCATCTGTGTCCCCTCATATGGTCTCCCTTATCTCAGTTTGTGTCTATGGATGTCTGTCTGTGTGTGTGCTTATTCCTGTGAGTGTCCGTGTGAGTGTGTGAGAGTCCGGTTGCGTGTGTGTCCGGTTATGCCTGTGGGTCCACGAGGCCATCTGTGTCCCTTCAGATGGTCTCCCTTATCACAGTCTATGGGTGTGTGTGAGTGTGAGTGCCCCTGTGAGTGTTCGGGTGAGGGTGTGTGTTTGAGTGTCCGGGTTTATGTGAGGTTTGGTTCCAGGAAACATCCTTCCCCTCCCCCTCCCCATATCTACTCCCTTATTCCCACCGTGGGTTCGAATCCCAGGTGATTAGACCTGCCCTAAGTCCATGGATCCAAGGTATCCATCCGTGGGCCCAACGGATTTCACCCCTTCCTCACTTTCCAAGGGCCAGGTCAATTCCAGCTATCCAGGAAACCTGTCGAAACAGAGGCAGCTACAGGAGGGGACACACAAATATTTGTGCCCTGCAGTTACACACCCGTTCCGACAGGCTCGATCGCAATCTATCCAGATGAGAACACGTTCTCTTCCGACTAGACCACGCTGGAGTCGCTGTATGTCTCAAATTTGGTTCCTTTATTTATAGTTAGTATTTTTGGTGTATTAATTGATTTGTTTTAATTTTTTAATGACTTAGGTAGAGTGATTTAGGGAGTTGGGGGGGAGGTCGGGTTGTGTGTGTAGTGGATTGTACGAGATCGTGGTTTGTTAGTATTTATCTAGTTGTGTTCACCTAGTTGTACTTGCGAGGGTTGAGCTCTGCTCTTTCGGCCCGCCTCTCAACTGCCAATCAATCAATCAATTATTAACTAATAAAAAAAATTCCACACACACACACACACCCAGGAAGCAGCCCACAACAGCTGTCTAACGCCCATTTACATATTTACTGCTAAGTAACAGAGGGCATCAGAATGATAGAAACTCTGCTGATTTCCGTTTGTGCCATCACCGGGGGATCGAATGAGCTAGGATTACGAGTCGGGAGCGACGTTCACTCAGCAATAAAGCCCCCTAGTTTGTGTATTGGTGCAAAAGATAATTTGGGAGAGGTTAAGGGAAAGGAATGACGTTTGGTGGCTATGAAAGCTCTGGAGGGGAGGGGGGTTGCCAGTTATGAATTAAAATTGTTATTTTTTAGGATAGGATATATAAGCAAAAGACGTTGTGAGATGTAGTAAGAAAAGTGTTTCTGACTGAAGTTAGGTACTGTGTGATTGACTTGTATGTTAGGAAAAAGAATATTTATTAGAAACTTAGATAATCTTTAGAAATGTTTCTTCGCAAATAGTTGCAAATTATTGTGTGAAAAGCCTATGGTTACCGTACCTTAAACAAACACTCGTGAGCACAATTAGTCCACGGGATTCAGAGAGAGTGAGAATGAACAGCGAAATAGTAACACAAAATGTGACAATGAGGGGAAACTATGTCATTCAAACGTTAACCATACAAATTACAGTAACACTAACTGAGCGTCCACATACATATTCCAATCAATTTATGTTAACCATTTTAGGGTTGGTTAGGTTCGGTTATATATCTACATTAGTTTTAACTCAAATGAAAAGAACTTAACTCATACATAATGAAATGAACAGTTTTATCATTTCATAAGAAAAAAAATAGAGAAAATATAATAATTCAGGAAAACTTGGCTTATTAGGCAAAACGGGCCTTGCATAGTAGGCTGAGAAGTGCGTTCTGGCTACTAGGTACGACATATATAGTTAGTATTTTTATATATATATATATATAATATATATATATATATATATTATATATATATATATATATATATATATATATATATATATATATATATATATATATATATATATATATATATATATATATATATATATATATATAATATTTTTTTTTTATTTATTTATTTTTTAAAAATGTTATATTTATAAATATATATGTATATTTAAATATTGATTATATATATATAAATATATAATATATATTTAAAAATATATAAAAATATATATATTAAAAATAATAAATAAATATTGATACCTTTGGGTCCAGGAGGCCATCTGTGTCCCCTCAGATGGTCTCCCTTATCACAGTTTGTGTCTATGGATGTCTGTCTGTGTGTGTGCTTATCCCTGTGAGTGTCCGTGTGAGTGTGTGAGAGTCCGGATGCGTGTGTGTCCGGTTATGCCTGTGGGTCCACGAGGCCATCTGTGTCCCTTCAGATGGTCTCACTTATCACAGTCTATGGGTGTGTGTGAGTGTGAGTGCCCCTATGAGTGTTCGGGTGAGGGTGTGTGTGTGAGCGTCCGGGTTTATGTGAGGTTTGGTTCCAGGAAACATCCTTCCCCTCCCCCTCCCCATATCTCCTCCCTTATTCCCACCGTGGGTTCGAATCCCAGGTGATTAGACCTGCCCTAAGTCCATGGATCCAAGGTATCCATCCGTGGGCCCAGCGGATTTCACCCCTTCCTCACTTTCCAAGGGCCAGGTCAATTCCAGCTATCTAGGAAACCTGTCGAAACAGAGGCAGCTACAGGAGGGGACACACAAATATTTGTGCCCTGCAGTTACACACCCGTTCCGACAGGCTCGATCGCAATCTATCCAGATGAGAACACGTTCTCTTCCGACTAGACCACGCTGGAGTCGCTGTATGTCTCAAATTTGGTTCCTTTATTTATAGTTAGTATTTTTGGTGTATTAATTGATTTGTTTTATTTTTTAATGACTTAGGTAGAGTGATTTAGGGAGTTGGGGGGAGGTCGGGTTGTGTGTGTATTGGATTGTACGAGATCGTGGTTTGTTAGTATTTATCTAGTTGTGTTCACCTAGTTGTACTTGCGAGGGTTGAGCTCTGCTCTTTCGGCCCGCCTCTCAACTGCCAATCAATCAATCAATTATTAACTAATAAAAAAAAATTCCACACACACACACACACCCAGGAAGCAGCCCGCAACAGCTGTCTAACGCCCATTTACATATTTACTGCTAAGTAACAGAGGGCATCAGAATGATAGAAACTCTGCTGATTTCCGTTTGTGCCATCACCGGGGGATCGAATGAGCAAGGATTACGAGTCGGGAGCGACGTTCACTCAGCAATAAAGCCCCCTAGTTTGTGTATTGGTGCAAAAGATAATTTGGGAGAGGTTAAGGGAAAGGAATGACGTTTGGTGGCCTTGAAAGCTCTGGAGGGGAGGGGGGTTGCCAGTTATGAATTAAAATTGTTATTTTTTAAGATAGGATATATAAGCAAAAGACGTTGTGAGATATAGTAAGAAAAGTGTTTCTGACTGAAGTTAGGTACTGTGTGATTGACTTGTATGTTAGGAAAAAGAATATTTATTAGAAACTTAGATAATCTTTAGAAATGTTTCTTAGCAAATAGTTGCAAATTATTGTGTGAAAAGCCTATGGTTACCGTACCTTAAACAAACACTCGTGAGCACAATTAGTCCACGGGATTCAGAGAGAGTGAGAATGAACAGCGAAATAGTAACACAAAATGTGACAATGAGGGGAAACTATGTCATTCAAACGTTAACCATATAAATTACAGTAACACTAACTGAGCGTCCACATACATATTCCAATCAATTTATGTTAACCATTTTAGGGTTGGTTAGGTTCGGTTATATATCTACATTAGTTTTAACTCAAATGAAAAGAACTTAACTCATACATAATGAAATGAACAGTTTTATCATTTCATAAGAAAAAAATAGAGAAAATATAATAATTCAGGAAAACTTGGCTTATTAGGCAAAACGGGCCTTGCATAGTAGGCTGAGAAGTGCGTTCTGGCTACTAGGTACGACATATATAGTTAGTATTTTATATATATATATATATATATATATATATATATATATATATATATATATATATATATATATATATATATATATATATATATATATATATGTCGTACCTAGTAGCCAGAACGCACTTCTCTGCCTACTATTCAAGGCCCGATTTGCCTAATAAGCCAAGTTTTCCTGAATTAATATATTTTCTCAAATTTTTTTCTTATGACATGATAAAGCTACCCATTTCATTATGTATGAGGTCAATTTTTTTTTTATTGGAGTTAAAATTAACATAGATATATGACCGAACATAACCAACCCTACCTAACCTAACCTAACCTATCTTTATAGGTTAGGTTCGGTTAGGTAGCCGAAAAAGATAGGTTAGGTTAGGTTAGGTAGGTTAGGTAGTCGAAAAAACATTAATTCATGAAAACTTGGCTTATTAGGCAAATCGGGCCTTGCATAGTAGGCTGAGAAGTACGTTCTGGCTACTAGGTACGACATATATATATATATATATATATATATATATATATATATATATATATATATATATATATATATATATATATATATATATATATATATATATATATATATATATATATAATATTTTTTATTTTATTTATTTATTTTTTAAAAATATTATATTTATAAATATATATGTATATTTAAATATTGATATATACCTGTGGGTCCAGGAGGCCATCTGTGTCCCCTCATATGGTCTCCCTTATCTCAGTTTGTGTCTATGGATGTCTGTCTGTGTGTGTGCTTATTCCTGTGAGTGTCCGTGTGAGTGTGTGAGAGTCCGGTTGCGTGTGTGTCCGGTTATGCCTGTGGGTCCACGAGGCCATCTGTGTCCCTTCAGATGGTCTCCCTTATCACAGTCTATGGGTGTGTGTGAGTGTGAGTGCCCCTGTGAGTGTTCGGGTGAGGGTGTGTGTGTGAGTGTCCGGGTTTATGTGAGGTTTGGTTCCAGGAAACATCCTTCCCCTCCCCCTCCCCATATCTCCTCCCTTATTCCCACCGTGGGTTCGAATCCCAGGTGATTAGACCTGCCCTAAGTCCATGGATCCAAGGTATCCATCCGTGGGCCCAACGGATTTCACCCCTTCCTCACTTTCCAAGGGCCAGGTCAATTCCAGCTATCTAGGAAACCTGTCGAAACAGAGGCAGCTACAGGAGGGGACACACAAATATTTGTGCCCTGCAGTTACACACCCGTTCCGACAGGCTCGATCGCAATCTATCCAGATGAGAACACGTTCTCTTCCGACTAGACCACGCTGGAGTCGCTGTATGTCTCAAATTTGGTTCCTTTATTTATAGTTAGTATTTTTGGTGTATTAATTGATTTGTTTTATTTTTTAATGACTTAGGTAGAGTGATTTAGGGAGTTGGGGGGGAGGTCGGGTTGTGTGTGTATTGGATTGTACGAGATCGTGGTTTGTTAGTATTTATCTAGTTGTGTTCACCTAGTTGTACTTGCGAGGGTTGAGCTCTGCTCTTTCGGCCCGCCTCTCAACTGCCAATCAATCAATCAATTATTAACTAATAAAAAAAAATTCCACACACACACACACACCCAGGAAGCAGCCCGCAACAGCTGTCTAACGCCCATTTACATATTTACTGCTAAGTAACAGAGGGCATCAGAATGATAGAAACTCTGCTGATTTCCGTTTGTGCCATCACCGGGGGATCGAATGAGCAAGGATTACGAGTCGGGAGCGACGTTCACTCAGCAATAAAGCCCCCTAGTTTGTGTATTGGTGCAAAAGATAATTTGGGAGAGGTTAAGGGAAAGGAATGACGTTTGGTGGCCTTGAAAGCTCTGGAGGGGAGGGGGGTTGCCAGTTATGAATTAAAATTGTTATTTTTTAAGATAGGATATATAAGCAAAAGACGTTGTGAGATATAGTAAGAAAAGTGTTTCTGACTGAAGTTAGGTACTGTGTGATTGACTTGTATGTTAGGAAAAAGAATATTTATTAGAAACTTAGATAATCTTTAGAAATGTTTCTTAGCAAATAGTTGCAAATTATTGTGTGAAAAGCCTATGGTTACCGTACCTTAAACAAACACTCGTGAGCACAATTAGTCCACGGGATTCAGAGAGAGTGAGAATGAACAGCGAAATAGTAACACAAAATGTGACAATGAGGGGAAACTATGTCATTCAAACGTTAACCATATAAATTACAGTAACACTAACTGAGCGTCCACATACATATTCCAATCAATTTATGTTAACCATTTTAGGGTTGGTTAGGTTCGGTTATATATCTACATTAGTTTTAACTCAAATGAAAAGAACTTAACTCATACATAATGAAATGAACAGTTTTATCATTTCATAAGAAAAAAAATAGAGAAAATATAATAATTCAGGAAAACTTGGCTTATTAGGCAAAACGGGCCTTGCATAGTAGGCTGAGAAGTGCGTTCTGGCTACTAGGTACGACATATATAGTTAGTATTTTATATATAATATATATATATATATATATATATATATATATATATATATATATATATATATATACATATAATATTTTTTTTTTATTTATTTATTTTTTAAAAATGTTATATTTATAAATATATATGTATATTTAAATATTGATATATACCTTTGGGTCCAGGAGGCCATCTGTGTCCCCTCAGATGGTCTCCCTTATCACAGTTTGTGTCTATGGATGTCTGTCTGTGTGTGTGCTTATCCCTGTGAGTGTCCGTGTGAGTGTGTGAGAGTCCGGATGCGTGTGTGTCCGGTTATGCCTGTGGGTCCACGAGGCCATCTGTGTCCCTTCAGATGGTCTCACTTATCACAGTCTATGGGTGTGTGTGAGTGTGAGTGCCCCTATGAGTGTTCGGGTGAGGGTGTGTGTGTGAGCGTCCGGGTTTATGTGAGGTTTGGTTCCAGGAAACATCCTTCCCCTCCCCCCCCCATATCTCCTCCCTTATTCCCACCGTGGGTTCGAATCCCAGGTGATTAGACCTGCCCTAAGTCCATGGATCCAAGGTATCCATCCGTGGGCCCAACGGATTTCACCCCTTCCTCACTTTCCAAGGGCCAGGTCAATTCCAGCTATCTAGGAAACCTGTCGAAACAGAGGCAGCTACAGGAGGGGACACACAAATATTTGTGCCCTGCAGTTACACACCCGTTCCGACAGGCTCGATCGCAATCTATCCAGATGAGAACACGTTCTCTTCCGACTAGACCACGCTGGAGTCGCTGTATGTCTCAAATTTGGTTCCTTTATTTATAGTTAGTATTTTTGGTGTATTAATTGATTTGTTTTATTTTTTTAATGACTTAGGTAGAGTGATTTAGGGAGTTGGGGGGGAGGTCGGGTTGTGTGTGTATTGGATTGTACGAGATCGTGGTTTGTTAGTATTTATCTAGTTGTGTTCACCTAGTTGTACTTGCGAGGGTTGAGCTCTGCTCTTTCGGCCCGCCTCTCAACTGCCAATCAATCAATCAATTATTAACTAATAAAAAAAAATTCCACACACACACACACACACCCAGGAAGCAGCCCGCAACAGCTGTCTAACGCCCATTTACATATTTACTGCTAAGTAACAGAGGGCATCAGAATGATAGAAACTCTGCTGATTTCCGTTTGTGCCATCACCGGGGATCGAATGAGCAAGGATTACGAGTCGGGAGCGACGTTCACTCAGCAATAAAGCCCCCTAGTTTGTGTATTGGTGCAAAAGATAATTTGGGAGAGGTTAAGGGAAAGGAATGACGTTTGGTGGCCTTGAAAGCTCTGGAGTGGAGGGGGGTTGCCAGTTATGAATTAAAATTGTTATTTTTTAAGATAGGATATATAAGCAAAAGACGTTGTGAGATATAGTAAGAAAAGTGTTTCTGACTGAAGTTAGGTACTGTGTGATTGACTTGTATGTTAGGAAAAAGAATATTTATTAGAAACTTAGATAATCTTTAGAAATGTTTCTTAGCAAATAGTTGCAAATTATTGTGTGAAAAGCCTATGGTTACCGTACCTTAAACAAACACTCGTGAGCACAATTAGTCCACGGGATTCAGAGAGAGTGAGAATGAACAGCGAAATAGTAACACAAAATGTGACAATGAGGGGAAACTATGTCATTCAAACGTTAACCATATAAATTACAGTAACACTAACTGAGCGTCCACATACATATTCCAATCAATTTATGTTAACCATTTTAGGGTTGGTTAGGTTCGGTTATATATCTACATTAGTTTTAACTCAAATGAAAAGAACTTAACTCATACATAATGAAATGAACAGTTTTATCATTTCATAAGAAAAAAAATAGAGAAAATATAATAATTCAGGAAAACTTGGCTTATTAGGCAAAACGGGCCTTGCATAGTAGGCTGAGAAGTGCGTTCTGGCTACTAGGTACGACATATATAGTTAGTATTTTATATATATATATATATATATATATATATATATATATATATATATATATATATATATATATATATATATATGTCGTACCTAGTAGCCAGAACGCACTTCTCTGCCTACTATTCAAGGCCCGATTTGCCTAATAAGCCAAGTTTTCCTGAATTAATATATTTTCTCAAATTTTTTTCTTATGACATGATAAAGCTACCCATTTCATTATGTATGAGGTCAATTTTTTTTTATTGGAGTTAAAATTAACATAGATATATGACCGAACATAACCAACCCTACCTAACCTAACCTAACCTATCTTTATAGGTTAGGTTCGGTTAGGTAGCCGAAAAAGATAGGTTAGGTTAGGTTAGGTAGGTTAGGTAGTCGAAAAAACATTAATTCATGAAAACTTGGCTTATTAGGCAAATCGGGCCTTGCATAGTAGGCTGAGAAGTACGTTCTGGCTACTAGGTACGACATATATATATATATATATATATATATAATATATATATTATATATTATATATATATATATATATATATATATATAACATTTTTTATTTTATTTATTTATTTTTAAAAATATTATATTTATAAATATATATGTATATTTAAATATTGATATATACCTGTGGGTCCAGGAGGCCATCTGTGTCCCCTCATATGGTCTCCCTTATCTCAGTTTGTGTCTATGGATGTCTGTCTGTGTGTGTGCTTATTCCTGTGAGTGTCCGTGTGAGTGTGTGAGAGTCCGGTTGCGTGTGTGTCCGGTTATGCCTGTGGGTCCACGAGGCCATCTGTGTCCCTTCAGATGGTCTCCCTTATCACAGTCTATGGGTGTGTGTGAGTGTGAGTGCCCCTGTGAGTGTTCGGGTGAGTGTGTGTGTGAGTGTCCGGGTTTATGTGAGGTTTGGTTCCAGGAAACATCCTTCCCCTCCCCCTCCCCATATCTCCTCCCTTATTCCCACCGTGGGTTCGAATCCCAGGTGATTAGACCTGCCCTAAGTCCATGGATCCAAGGTATCCATCCGTGGGCCCAACGGATTTCACCCCTTCCTCACTTTCCAAGGGTCAGGTCAATTCCAGCTATCCAGGAAACCTGTCAAAACAGAGGCAGCTACAGGAGGGAACACACAAATATTTGTGCCCTGCAGTTACACACCCGTTCCGACAGGCTCGATCGCAATCTATCCAGATGAGAACACGTTCTCTTCCGACTAGACCACGCTGGAGTCGCTGTATGTCTCAAATTTGGTTCCTTTATTTATAGTTAGTATTTTTGGTGTATTAATTGATTTGTTTTAATTTTTTAATGACTTAGGTAGATTGATTTAGGGAGTTGGGGGGGAGGTCGGGTTGTGTGTGTAGTGGATTGTACGAGATCGTGGTTTGTTAGTATTTATCTAGTTGTGTTCACCTAGTTGTACTTGCGAGGGTTGAGCTCTGCTCTTTCGGCCCGCCTCTCAACTGCCAATCAATCAATCAATTATTAACTAATAAAAAAAATTCCACACACACACACACACCCAGGAAGCAGCCCACAACAGCTGTCTAACGCCCATTTACATATTTACTGCTAAGTAACAGAGGGCATCAGAATGATAGAAACTCTGCTGATTTCCGTTTGTGCCATCACCGGGGGATCGAATGAGCTAGGATTACGAGTCGGGAGCGACGTTCACTCAGCAATAAAGCCCCCTAGTTTGTGTATTGGTGCAAAAGATAATTTGGGAGAGGTTAAGGGAAAGGAATGACGTTTGGTGGCTATGAAAGCTCTGGAGGGGAGGGGGGTTGCCAGTAATGAATTAAAATTGTTATTTTTTAAGATAGGATATATAAGCAAAAGACGTTGTGAGATGTAGTAAGAAAAGTGTTTCTGACTGAAGTTAGGTACTGTGTGATTGACTTGTATGTTAGGAAAAAGAATATTTATTAGAAACTTAGATAATCTTTAGAAATGTTTCTTCGCAAATAGTTGCAAATTATTGTGTGAAAAGCCTATGGTTACCGTACCTTAAACAAACACTCGTGAGCACAATTAGTCCACGGGATTCAGAGAGAGTGAGAATGACAGCGAAATAGTAACACAAAATGTGACAATGAGGGGAAACATATGTCATTCAAAACGTTAACCATATAAATTACAGTAACACTAACTGAGCGTCCACATACATATTCCAATCAATTTATGTTAACCATTTTTAGGGTTGGTTAGGTTCGGTTATATATATACATTAGTTTTAACTCAAATGAAAAGAACTTAACTCATACATAATGAAATGAACAGTTTTATCATTTTCTAAGAAAAAAAATAGAGAAAATTAATAATTCAGGAAAACTTGGCTTATTAGGCAAAACGGGCCCTTGCATAGTAGGCTGAGAAGTGCGTTCTGGCTACTAGGTACGACATATATAGTTAGTATTTTATATATAATATAGTTATATATATATATATATATATATATATATATATATATAATATATATATATTTTTTTTTTTTTTTATTTATTTATTTTTTAAAATGTTATATTTATAAATATATGTGTATATTTAAATATTGATATATACCTGTTGGGTCCAGGAGGCCATCTGTGTCCCCTCAGATGGTCTCCTTATCACAGTTTGTGTCTATGGATGTCTGTCTGTGTGTTGCTTATCCCTGTGAGTGTCCGTGTGAGTGTGTGAGAGTCCGGATTGCGTGTGTGTCCGGTTATGCCTGTGGGTCCACGAGGCCATCTGTGTCCCTTCAGATGGTCTCCTTATCACAGTCTATGGGTGTGTGTGAGTGTGAGTGCCCCTATGTGAGTGTTCGGGTGAGGGTGTGTGTGTGAGTGTCCGGGTTTATGTGAGGTTTGGTTCCAGGAAACATCCTTCCCCTCCCCCTCCCCATATCTCCTCCCTTATTCCCACCGTGGGTTCGAATCCCAGGTGATTAGACCTGCCCTAAGTCCATGGATCCAAGGTATCCATCCGTGGGCCCAACGGATTTCACCCCTTCCTCACTTTCCAAGGGCCAGGTCAATTCCAGCTATCCAGGAAACCTGTCGAAACAGAGGCAGCTACAGGAGGGACACACAAATATTTGTGCCCTGCAGTTACACACCCGTTCCGACAGGCTCGATCGCAATCTATCCAGATGAGAACACGTTCTCTTCCGACTAGACCACGCTGGAGTCGCTGTATGTCTCAAATTTGGTTCCTTATTTATAGTTAGTATTTTGGTGTATTAATTGATTTGTTTTAATTTTTTAATGACTTAGGTAGAGTGATTTAGGGAGTTGGGGGGGAGGTCGGGTTGTGTGTGTAGTGGATTGTACGAGATCGTGGTTTGTTAGTATTTATCTAGTTGTGTTTCACCTAGTTGTACTTGCGAGGGTTGAGCTCTGCTCTTTCGGCCCGCCTCTCAACTGCCAATCAATCAATCAATTATTAACTAATAAAAAAAATTCCACACACACACACACCCAGGAAGCAGCCCGCAACAGCTGTCTAACGCCCATTTACATATTACTGCTAAGTAACAGAGGGCATCAGAATGAGAAACTCTGCTGATTTCCGTTTTGTGCCATCACCGGGGGATCGAATGAGCTAGGATTACGAGTCGGGAGCGACGTTCACTCAGCAATAAAGCCCCCTAGTTTGTGTATTGGTGCAAAAGATAATTTGGGAGAGGTTAAGGGAAAGGAATGACGTTTGGTGGCCTTGAAAGCTCTGGAGGGGAGGGGGTTGCCAGTTATGAATTAAAATTGTTATTTTTTAAGATAGGATATATAAGCAAAAGACGTTGTGAGATATAGTAAGAAAAGTGTTTCTGACTGAAGTTAGGTACTGTGTGATTGACTTGTATGTTAGGAAAAAGAATATTTATTAGAAACTTAGATAATCTTTAGAAATGTTCTTCGCAATAGTTGCAAATTATTGTGTGAAAAGCCTATGGTTACCGTACCTTAAACAAACACTCGTGAGCACAATTAGTCCACGGGATTCAGAGAGAGTGAGAATGAACAGCGAAATAGTAACACAAAATGTGACAATGAGGGGAAACTATGTCATTCAACGTTAACCATATAAATTACAGTAACACTAACTGAGCGTCCACATACATATTCCAATCAATTTATGTTAACCATTTTAGGGTTGGTTAGGTTCGGTTATATATCTACATTAGTTTTAACTCAAATGAAAAGAACTTAACTCATACATAATGAAATGAACAGTTTTATCATTTCATAAGAAAAAAATTAGAGAAAATATAATCATTCAGGAAAACTTGGCTTATTAGGCAAAACGGGCCTTGCATAGTAGGCTGAGAAGTGCGTTCTGGCTACTAGGTACGACATATATAGTTAGTATTTTATATTTTATATATATATATATATATATATATATATATATATATATATATATATATATATATATATATATTATATATATATATAATATTTTTTATTTTATTTAATTATTTTTTAAGAATGTTATATTTATAAATATATATGTATATTTAAATATTGATATATACCTGTGGGTCCAGGAGGCCATCTGTGTCCCCTCAGATGGTCTCCCTTATCACAGTTTTGTCTATGGATGTCTGTCTGTGTGTGTGCTTATCCCTGTGAGTGTCCGTGTGAGTGTGTGAGAGTCCGGTTGCGTGTGTGTCCGGTTATGCCTGTGGGTCCACGAGGCCATCTGTGTCCCTTCAGATGGTCTCCCTTATCACAGTCTATGGGTGTGTGTGAGTGTGAGTGCCCCTGTGAGTGTTCGGGTGAGGGTGTGTGTGTGAGTGTCTGGGTTTATGTGAGGTTTGGCTCCAGGAAACATCCTTCCCCTCCCCCTCCCCATATCTCCTCCCTTATTCCCACCGTGGGTTCGATTCCCAGGTGATTAGACCTGCCCTAAGTCCATGGATCCAAGGTATCCATCCGTGGGCCCAACGGATTTCACCCCTTCCTCACTTTCCAAGGGCCAGGTCAATTCCAGCTATCCAGGAAACCTGTCGAAAGAGAGGCAGCTACAAGAGGGGACACACAAATATTTGTGCCCTGCAGTTACACACCCGTTCCGACAGGCTCGATCGCAATCTATCCAGATGAGAACACGTTCTCTTTCGACTAGACCACGCTGGAGTCGCTGTATGTCTCAAATTTGGTTCATTTATTTATAGTTAGTATTTTTGGTGTATTAATTGATTTGTTTTAATTTTTTAATGACTTAGGTAGAGTGATTTAGGGAGTTGGGGGGGAGGTCGGGTTGTGTGTGTAGTGGATTGTACGAGATCGTGGTTTGTTAGTATTTATCTAGTTGTGTTCACCTAGTTGTACTTGCGAGGGTTGAGCTCTGCTCTTTCGGCCCGCCTCTCAACTGCCAATCAATCAATCAATTATTAACTAATAAAAAAAAATTCCACACACACACACACACCCAGGAAGCAGCCCGCAACAGCTGTCTAACGCCCATTTACATATTTACTGCTAAGTAACAGAGGGCATCAGAATGATAGAAACTCTGCTGATTTCCGTTTGTGCCATCACCGGGGGATCGAATGAGCTAGGATTACGAGTCGGGAGCGACGTCCACTCAGCAATAAAGCCCCCTAGTTTGTGTATTGGTGCAAAAGATAATTTGGGAGAGGTTAAGGGAAAGGAATGACGTTTGGTGGCTATGAAAGCTCTGGAGGGGAGGGGGGTTGCCAGTTATGAATTAAAATTGTTATTTTTTATGATAGGATATATAAGCAAAAGACGTTGTGAGATATAGTAAGAAAAGTGTTTCTGACTGAAGTTAGGTACTGTGTGATTGACTTGTATGTTAGGAAAAAGAATATTTTTAGAAACTTAGATAATCTTTAGAAATGTTTCTTCGCAAATAGTTGCAAATTATTGTGTGAAAAGCCTATGGTTACCGTACCTTAAACAAACACTCGTGAGCACAATTAGTCCACGGGATTCAGAGAGAGTGAGAATGAACAGCGAAATAGTAACACAAAATGTGACAATGAGGGGAAACTATGTCATTCAAACGTTAACCATATAAATTACAGTAACACTAACTGAGCGTCCACATACATATTCCAATCAATTTATGTTAACCATTTTAGGGTTGGTTAGGTTCGGTTATATATCTACATTAGTTTTAACTCAAATGAAAAGAACTTAACTCATACATAATGAAATGAACAGTTTTATCATTTCATAAGAAAAAAATTAGAGAAAATATAATAATTCAGGAAAACTTGGCTTATTAGGCAAAACGGGCCTTGCATACTAGGCTGAGAAGTGCGTTCTGGCTACTAGGTACGACATATATAGTTAGTATTTTATATATATATATATATATATATATATATATATATATATATATATATATATATATATAATATTTTTTATTTTATTTAATTATTTTTTAAGAATGTTATATTTATAAATATATATGTATATTTAAATATTGATATATACCTGTGGGTCCAGGAGGCCATCTGTGTCCCCTCAGATGGTCTCCCTTATCACAGTTTGTGTCTATGGATGTCTGTCTGTGTGTGTGCTTATCCCTGTGAGTGTCCGTGTGAGTGTGTGAGAGTCCGGTTGCGTGTGTGTCCGGTTATGCCTGTGGGTCCACGAGGCCATCTGTGTCCCTTCAGATGGTCTCACTTATCACAGTCTATGGGTGTGTGTGAGTGTGAGTGCCCCTGTGAGTGTTCGGGTGAGGGTGTGTGTGAGTGTCTGGGTTTATGTGAGGTTTGGTTCCAGGAAACATCCTTCCCCTCCCCCTCCCCATATCTCCTCCCTTATTCCCACCGTGGGTTCGATTCCCAGGTGATTAGACCTGCCCTAAGTCCATGGATCCAAGGTATCCATCCGTGGGCCCAACGGATTTCACCCCTTCCTCACTTTCCAAGGGCCAGGTCAATTCCAGCTATCCAGGAAACCTGTCGAAACAGAGGCAGCTACAGGAGGGGACACACAAATATTTGTGCCCTGCAGTTACACACCCGTTCCGACAGGCTCGATCGCAATCTATCCAGATGAGAACACGTTCTCTTCCGACTAGACCACGCTGGAGTCGCTGTATGTCTCAAATTTGGTTTTTATTTATAGTTAGTATTTTTGGTGTATTAATTGATTTGTTTTAATTTTTTAATGACTTAGGTAGAGTGATTTAGGGAGTTGGGGGGGAGGTCGGGTTGTGTGTGTAGTGGATTGTACGAGATCGTGGTTTGTTAGTATTTATCTAGTTGTGTTCACCTAATTGTACTTGCGAGGGTTGAGCTCTGCTCTTTCGGCCCGCCTCTCAACTGCCAATCAATCAATCAATTATTAACTAATAAAAAAAAATTCCACACACACACACACCCAGGAAGCAGCCCGCAACAGCTGTCTAACGCCCATTTACATATTTACTGCTAAGTAACAGAGGGCATCAGAATGATAGAAACTCTGCTGATTTCCGTTTGTGCCATCACCGGGGGATCTAATGAGCTAGGATTACGAGTCGGGAGCGACGTCCACTCAGCAATAAAGCCCCCTAGTTTGTGTATTGGTGCAAAAGATAATTTGGGAGAGGTTAAGGGAAAGGAATGACGTTTGGTGGCTATGCAAGCTCTGGAGGGGAGGGGGGTTGCCAGTTATGAATTAAAATTGTTATTTTTTAAGATAGGATATATAAGCAAAAGACGTTGTGAGATATAGTAAGAAAAGTGTTTCTGACTGAAGTTAGGTACTGTGTGATTGACTTGTATGTTAGGAAAAAGAATATTTATTAGAAACTTAGATAATCTTTAGAAATGTTTCTTCGCAAATAGTTGCAAATTATTGTGAGAAAAGCCTATGGTTACCGTACCTTAAACAAACACTCGTGAGCACAATTAGTCCACGGGATTCAGAGAGAGTGAGAATGAACAGCGAAATAGTAACACAAAATGTGACAATGAGGGGAAACTATGTCATTCAAACGTTAACCATATAAATTACAGTAACACTAACTGAGCGTCCACATACATATTCCAATCAATTTATGTTAACCATTTTAGGGTTGGTTAGGTTCGGTTATATATCTACATTAGTTTTAACTCAAATGAAAAGAACTTAACTCATACATAATGAAATGAACAGTTTTATCATTTCATAAGAAAAAAATTAGAGAAAATATAATAATTCAGGAAAACTTGGCTTATTAGGCAAAACGGGCCTTGCATAGTAGGCTGAGAAGTGCGTTCTGGCTACTAGGTACGACATATATAGTTAGTATTTTATATATATATATTATATATATATATATAATTATATTATATATATATATATATTATATATATATATATATATATATATATATATATATATATTAGTATATTTTGGTAGCAGTCTTTCCTGTAGACATATTTTATTAAATATGACCGAAAAAGTAAGATTAATAATTCTAACACGAATTTTCTCAATCTTTCGTACATTATGCTTCACTGTTGGAAGCATAGTGTACCCTTTGGTAGTGACCTTCTAAGAAGGTCACTACCAAAGATACCTTACAAGCAGAACTTATTGCAGAAGGAGGAAAGAATCGAGGCAACTACAGAAGCACCATACTGTCCCCCGAGCTTAGAGCGGCAGCTAAAAGCCTTCGTGAGAACAAGGAGATAGTTGTCAGGAGAGGTGACAAGTCGCCAATATATGTCATTCTTAAAAAAGACGAATATCTGGCGAAAATGAACATCATACTCTCTGACCAAACTAAGTTCCAAAGGGTAACGAAGGACACTACAGCCGAATTAAAAGCAAAGGTCAACAAACTGATCGAAACTGTGAACGCCAAGAAATCCGGACTCCACCTGCCAAAGATCATTGGGGAATATAAACCTGGATATGCGTATGGAAATGTCAAGACGCACAAGCCTGGAAACCCACTTCGGCCAATCATTAGCCAGATACCCACACCCACGTACAGATTGGCAAAGCGACTCAACGGCCTGCTGACTCCTTATGTTCCTTGCGCCTTCAGCCTGAAGTCTCCAAAGGAATTTGTGGACTTACTGCGGGGCGCACGGGCCACAGGGATAAGAGCCTCGTTGGACGTAGAATCGCTGTTTACCAACGTACCTGTGGACGAGACAATCGGAATGATAGCCGACAGAGTGTATCGTGATCCAGCCTGTACTCCTCTTGACATGCCAGAAAGTATTCTGAGGAAACTACTCCAAGCTTGTACTAAAGAGGCACCCTTCTTGAGCCCGGATGGGCATATGTATAAGCAAGTAGATGGGGTCGCTATGGGTTCTCCCCTAGGTGTCCTGTTTGCAAACTTCTACATGGGTACCATCGAACAAAAAGTCTTAGTCGACATGAACTTGAAACCGGCCATATACTGCAGGTATGTTGACGACATTTTTACACAGGTACCTGATGTCAGACATCTGCAGGAGCTGAAGGAGGCATTTGAGCAGAGTTCCGTGCTGCGTTTCACTTACGAGACGGAAAAGGATGGGAAGCTGCCTTTTCTAGATGTAACAGTCATGGAAAAGGGCGGAGGTTTCCACACTGCAGTCTACACAAAGGAAACAAACATAGGAATGTGCCTAAATGCCAACAGCGACTGCCCTGACAGGTACAAGAGGAGTGTTGTTAACGCATACGTCGACCGTGCTCTCAGCCACAGCTCAGAATGGAAGCAAGTCGACGAAGAACTCTGTAGGGTAAGGCAGGTTCTAGTCAATAACGGCTTCTCCAATGGTTTCATCGAAGACATCATAAGAAGGAAAGTGAAAAGCCATGCAACCTCCGAAGAGACAACTAACACAACACCTATACCCCCTATTAGACTATTTTACAGGAACTTCTTTTCCACAGCTCATAAAACAGAGGAAAGGGTCCTGAAAGATATTGTTAATAGAAACGTTATCCCTACAGACAAAAATCAGAGGATACAACTGACGATTTACTATAAAACCAGAAAAACGGCCAGCCTACTCATGAGAAACTCTCCAGACACGAAACAGAACGCTTTAAAAGAGACTAACGTCGTCTATGCCTTCAAATGCCCACTTGGGGACTGTAAGCTCCAAAAAAACCAGTATATAGGCAAGACAACAACATCTCTTTCTAGGCGTTTAACGATGCATAAACAACAGGGCTCCATTAAGGAACATATAATCTCTTCCCATAACCAAACCATCGCCAGAGAAATCCTAGTAAACAACACAGAAATCATCGATAGATACAGCGATAGCAGGCGGCTTGACGTTTGCGAGGCACTACACATCAAGAAGTCAACACCAGCAATCAACAGCCAATTATTGCACAACTATATTCTACCCACCTCAAGACTCCGCTCCAATATAGAAGCATCAAGAAATATGGACCAATAGGCTTTCTACAAACACTTCTATTCAATATCCATTGTTTCGTGTTCTGTCTTGTGTTGATACTTTTAATACCCTATTAATATCCTCTAATGCCACATCATCCTTCCCACCTCACTCAAATGTAATGCCACATCACCCTTCCCACCTCACTCAAATGTAGATATAAAAATCAGGGAAACGCAAGTTCTAATCAGTTGTGTATTTGTGAAGTCTTTGAAAATGTAATAAGTTTTACGAAACGCGCCCGTGTCGCGTCAGACTAGAAATAAAAATGAATTTTGGAGAAGTGATTTTTGATTTACCTCCAACAGTGAAGCATAATGTACGAAAGATTGAGAAACTCGTGTTAGAATTATTAATCTTACTTTTTCGGTCATATTTAATAAAATATGTCTACAGGAAAGACTGCTACCAAAATATACTAATATATATATTATATATATATTAATATATATATATATATATATATATAATATATATATATATATATATATATATATATAAAATACTAACTATATATGTCGTACCTAGTAGCCAGAACGCACTTCTCAGCCTACTATGCAAGGCCCGTTTTGCCTAATAAGCCAAGTTTTCCTGAATTATTATATTTTCTCTAATTTTTTTCTTATGAAATTATAAAACTGTTCATTTCATTATGTATGAGTTAAGTTCTTTTCATTTGAGTTAAAACTAATGTAGATATATAACCGAACCTAACCAACCCTAAAATGGTTAACATAAATTGATTGGAATATGTATGTGGACGCTCAGTTAGTGTTACTGTAATTTATATGGTTAACGTTTGAATGACATAGTTTCCCCTCATTGTCACATTTTGTGTTACTATTTCGCTGTTCATTCTCACTCTCTCTGAATCCCGTGGACTAATTGTGCTCACGAGTGTTTGTTTAAGGTACGGTAACCATAGGCTTTTCTCACAATAATTTGCAACTATTTGCGAAGAAACATTTCTAAAGATTATCTAAGTTTCTAATAAATATTCTTTTTCCTAACATACAAGTCAATCACACAGTACCTAACTTCAGTCAGAAACACTTTTCTTACTATATCTCACAACGTCTTTTGCTTATATATCCTATCTTAAAAAATAACAATTTTAATTCATAACTGGCAACCCCCCTCCCCTCCAGAGCTTTCATAGCCACCAAACGTCATTCCTTTCCCTTAACCTCTCCCAAATTATCTTTTGCACCAATACACAAACTAGGGGGCTTTATTGCTGAGTGGACGTCGCTCCCGACTCGTAATCCTAGCTCATTAGATCCCCCGGTGATGGCACAAACGGTCAGCAGAGTTTCTATCATTCTGATGCCCTCTGTTACTTAGCAGTAAATATGTAAATGGGCGTTAGACAGCTGTTGCGGGCTGCTTCCTGGGTGTGTGTGTGTGTGTGGAATTTTTTTTTATTAGTTAATAATTGATTGATTGATTGGCAGTTGAGAGGCGGGCCGAAAGAGCAGAGCTCAACCCTCGCAAGTACAATTAGGTGAACACAACTAGATAAATACTAACAAACCACGATCTCGTACAATCCACTACACACACAACCCGACCTCCCCCCCAACTCCCTAAATCACTCTACCTAAGTCATTAAAAAATTAAAACAAATCAATTAATACACCAAAAATACTAACTATAAATAAATGAACCAAATTTGAGACATACAGCGACTCCAGCGTGGTCTAGTCGGAAGAGAACGTGTTCTCATCTGGATAGATTGCGATCGAGCCTGTCGGAACGGGTGTGTAACTGCAGGGCACAAATATTTGTGTGTCCCCTCCTGTAGCTGCCTCTGTTTCGACAGGTTTCCTGGATAGCTGGAATTGACCTGGCCCTTGGAAAGTGAGGAAGGGGTGAAATCCGTTGGGCCCACGGATGGATACCTTGGATCCATGGACTTAGGGCAGGTCTAATCACCTGGGAATCGAACCCACGGTGGGAATAAGGGAGGAGATATGGGGAGGGGGAGGGGAAGGATGTTTCCTGGAACCAAACCTCACATAAACCCAGACACTCACACACACACCCTCACCCGAACACTCACAGGGGCACTCACACTCACACACACCCATAGACTGTGATAAGGGAGACCATCTGAAGGGACACAGATGGCCTCGTGGACCCACAGGCATAACCGGACACACACGCAACCGGACTCTCACACACTCACACGGACACTCACAGGGATAAGCACACACACAGACAGACATCCATAGACACAAACTGTGATAAGGGAGACCATCTGAGGGGACACAGATGGCCTCCTGGACCCACAGGTATATATCAATATTTAAATATACATATATATTTATAAATATAACATTCTTAAAAAATAATTAAATAAAATAAAAAATATATATATATATATATATATATATATATATATATATATATATATATATATATATATATATAATATATATATATTATATATAAAATACTAACTATATATGTCGTACCTAGTAGCCAGAACGCACTTCTCAGCCTAGTATGCAAGGCCCGTTTTGCCTAATAAGCCAAGTTTTCCTGAATTATTATATTTTCTCTAATTTTTTTCTTATGAAATGATAAAACTGTTCATTTCATTATGTATGAGTTAAGTTCTTTTCATTTGAGTTAAAACTAATGTAGATATATAACCGAACCTAACCAACCCTAAAATGGTTAACATAAATTGATTGGAATATGTATGTGGACGCTCAGTTAGTGTTACTGTAATTTATATGGTTAACGTTTGAATGACATAGTTTCCCCTCATTGTCACATTTTGTGTTACTATTTCGCTGTTCATTCTCACTCTCTCTGAATCCCGTGGACTAATTGTGCTCACGAGTGTTTGTTTAAGGTACGGTAACCATAGGCTTTTCACACAATAATTTGCAACTATTTGCGAAGAAACATTTCTAAAGATTATCTAAGTTTCTAATAAATATTCTTTTTCCTAACATACAAGTCAATCACACAGTACCTAACTTCAGTCAGAAACACTTTTCTTACTATATCTCACAACGTCTTTTGCTTATATATCCCATCTTAAAAAATAACAATTTTAATTCATAACTGGCAACCCCCCTCCCTCTCAGAGCTTTCATAGCCACCAAACGTCATTCCTTTCCCTTAACCTCTCCCAAATTATCTTTTGCACCAATACACAAACTAGGGGGCTTTATTGCTGAGTGGACGTCTCTCCCGACTCGTAATCCTAGCTCATTCGATCCCCCGGTGATGGCACAAACGGAAATCAGCAGAGTTTCTATCATTCTGATGCCCTCTGTTACTTAGCAGTAAATATGTAAATGGGCGTTAGACAGCTGTTGCGGGCTGCTTCCTGGTGTGTGTGTGTGTGTGGAATTTTTTTTTATTAGTTAATAATTGATTGATTGATTGACAGTTGAGAGGCGGGCCGAAAGAGCAGAGCTCAACCCTCGCAAGTACAACTAGGTGAACACAACTAGATAAATACTAACAAACCACGATCTCGTACAATCCACTACACACACAACCCGACCTCCCCCCCAACTCCCTAAATCACTCTACCTAAGTCATTAAAAAATTAAAACAAATCAATTAATACACCAAAAATACTAACTATAAATAAATGAACCAAATTTGAGACATACAGCGACTCCAGCGTGGTCTAGTCGGAAGAGAACGTGTTCTCATCTGGATAGATTGCGATCGAGCCTGTCGGAACGGGTGTGTAACTGCAGGGCACAAATATTTGTGTGTCCCCTCCTGTAGCTGCCTCTCTTTCGACAGGTTTCCTGGATAGCTGGAATTGACCTGGCCCTTGGAAAGTGAGGAAGGGGTGAAATCCGTTGGGCCCACGGATGGATACCTTGGATCCATGGACTTAGGGCAGGTCTAATCACCTGGGAATCGAACCCACGGTGGGAATAAGGGAGGAGATATGGGGAGGGGGAGGGGAAGGATGTTTCCTGGAACCAAACCTCACATAAACCCAGGACACTCACACACACACCCCTCACCCGAACACTCACAGGGGCACTCACACTCACACACACCCATAGACTGTGATAAGGGAGACCATCTGAAGGGACACAGATGGCCTCGTGGACCCACAGGCATAACCGGACACACGCAACCGGACTCTCACACACTCACACGGACACTCACAGGGATAAGCACACACACAGACAGACATCCATAGACACAAACTGTGATAAGGGAGACCATCTGAGGGGACACAGATGGCTTCCTGGACCCAAAGGTATATATCAATATTTAAATATACATATATATTTATAAATATAACATTTTTAAAAAATAAATAAATAAAATAAAAAAAAAATATATATATATATATATATATATATATATATATATATATATATATATATATATATATATAAAATACTAACTATATATGTCGTACCTAGTAGCCAGAACGCACTTCTCAGCCTACTATGCAAGGCCCGTTTTGCCTAATAAGCCAAGTTTTCCTGAATTGTTATATTTTCTCTATTTTTTTCTTATGAAATGATAAAACTGTTCATTTCATTATGTATGAGTTAAGTTCTTTTCATTTGAGTTAAAACTAATGTAATATATAACCGAACCTAACAAACCCTAAAATGGTTAACATAAATTGATTGGAATATGTATGTGGACGCTCAGTTAGTGTTACTGTAATTTATATGGTTAACGTTTGAATGACATAGTTTCCCCTCATTGTCACATTTTGTGTTACTATTTCGCTGTTCATTCTCACTCTCTCTGAATCCCGTGGACTAATTGTGCTCACGAGTGTTTGTTTAAGGTAGGTAACCATAGGCTTTTCACACAATAATTTGCAACTATTTGCGAAGAAACATTTCTAAAGATTATCTAAGTTTCTAATAAATATTCTTTTTCCTAACATACAAGTCAATCACACAGTACCTAACTTCAGTCAGAAACACTTTTCTTACTACATCTCACAACGTCTTTTGCTTATATATCCTATCTTAAAAAATAACAATTTTAATTCATAACTGGCAACCCCCCTCCCCTCCAGAGCTTTCATAGCCACCAAACGTCATTCCTTTCCCTTAACCTCTCCCAAATTATCTTTTGCACCAATACACAAACTAGGGGGCTTTATTGCTGAGTGAACGTCGCTCCCGACTCGTAATCCTAGCTCATTCGATCCCCCGGTGATGGCACAAACGGAAATCAGCAGAGTTTCTATCATTCTGATGCCCTCTGTTACTTAGCAGAAATATGTAAATGGGCGTTAGACAGCTGTTGTGGGCTGCTTCCTGGGTGTGTGTGTGTGTGTGGAATTTTTTTTTATTAGTTAATAATTGATTGATTGATTGGCAGTTGAGAGGCGGGCCGAAAGAGCAGAGCTCAACCCTCGCAAGTACAACTAGGTGAACACAACTAGATAAATACTAACAAACCACGATCTCGTACAATCCACTACACACACAACCCGACCTCCCCCCCAACTCCCTAAATCACTCTACCTAAGTCATTAAAAAATTAAAACAAATCAATTAATACACCAAAAATACTAACTATAAATAAAGGAACCAAATTTGAGACATACAGCGACTCCAGCGTGGTCTAGTCGGAAGAGAACGTGTTCTCATCTGGATAGATTGCGATCGAGCCTGTCGGAACGGGTGTGTAACTGCAGGGCACAAATATTTGTGTGTCCCCTCCTGTAGCTGCCTCTGTTTCGACAGGTTTCCTGGATAGCTGGAATTGACCTGGCCCTTGGAAAGTGAGGAAGGGGTGAAATCCGTTGGGCCCACGGATGGATACCTTGGATCCATGGACTTAGGGCAGGTCTAATCACCTGGGATTCGAACCCACGGTGGGAATAAGGGAGGAGATATGGGGAGGGGGAGGGGAAGGATGTTTCCTGGAACCAAACCTCACATAAACCCGGACACTCACACACACACCCTCACCCGAACACTCACAGGGGCACTCACACTCACACACACCCATAGACTGTGATAAGTGAGACCATCTGAAGGGACACAGATGGCCTCGTGGACCCACAGGCATAACCGGACACACACGCATCCGGACTCTCACACACTCACACGGACACTCACAGGAATAAGCACACACACAGACAGACATCCATAGACACAAACTGAGATAAGGGAGACCATATGAGGGGACACAGATGGCCTCCTGGACCCACAGGTATATATCAATATTTAAATATACATATATATTTATAAATATAATATTTTTAAAAAATAAATAAATAAAATAAAAATATTATATATATATATATATATATATATATATATATATATATATATATATATATATATATATATATATATATATATATATATATATATATGTCGTACCTAGTAGCCAGAACGTACTTCTCAGCCTACTATGCAAGGCCCGATTTGCCTAATAAGCCAAGTTTTCATGAATTAATGTTTTTTCGACTACCTAACCTACCTAACCTAACCTAACCTATCTTTTTCGGCTACCTAACCGAACCTAACCTATAAAGATAGGTTAGGTTAGGTTAGGTAGGGTTGGTTATGTTCGGTCATATATCTATGTTAATTTTAACTCCAATAAAAAAAAATTGACCTCATACATTATGAAATGGGTAGCTTTATCATGTCATAAGAAAAAATTTGAGAAAATATATTAATTCAGGAAAACTTGGCTTATTAGGCAAATCGGGCCTTGAATAGTAGGCAGAGAAGTGCGTTCTGGCTACTAGGTACGACATATATATATATATATATATATATATATATAATATATATATATATATATATATATATATATATATATATATATATATAAAATACTAACTATATATGTCGTACCTAGTAGCCAGAACGCACTTCTCAGCCTACTATGCAAGGCCCGTTTTGCCTAATAAGCCAAGTTTTCCTGAATTATTATATTTTCTCTATTTTTTTTCTTATGAAATGATAAAACTGTTCATTTCATTATGTATGAGTTAAGTTCTTTTCATTTGAGTTAAAACTAATGTAGATATATAACCGAACCTAACCAACCCTAAAATGGTTAACATAAATTGATTGGAATATGTATGTGGACGCTCAGTTAGTGTTACTGTAATTTATATGGTTAACGTTTGAATGACATAGTTTCCCCTCATTGTCACATTTTGTGTTACTATTTCGCTGTTCATTCTCACTCTCTCTGAATCCCGTGGACTAATTGTGCTCACGAGTGTTTGTTTAAGGTACGGTAACCATAGGCTTTTCACACAATAATTTGCAACTATTTGCTAAGAAACATTTCTAAAGATTATCTAAGTTTCTAATAAATATTCTTTTTCCTAACATACAAGTCAATCACACAGTACCTAACTTCAGTCAGAAACACTTTTCTTACTATATCTCACAACGTCTTTTGCTTATATATCCTATCTTAAAAAATAACAATTTTAATTCATAACTGGCAACCCCCCTCCCCTCCAGAGCTTTCAAGGCCACCAAACGTCATTCCTTTCCCTTAACCTCTCCCAAATTATCTTTTGCACCAATACACAAACTAGGGGCTTTATTGCTGAGTGAACGTCGCTCCCGACTCGTAATCCTTGCTCATTCGATCCCCCGGTGATGGCACAAACGGAAATCAGCAGAGTTTCTATCATTCTGATGCCCTCTGTTACTTAGCAGTAAATATGTAAATGGGCGTTAGACAGCTGTTGCGGGCTGCTTCCTGGGTGTGTGTGTGTGTGTGTGGAATTTTTTTTTATTAGTTAATAATTGATTGATTGATTGGCAGTTGAGAGGCGGGCCGAAAGAGCAGAGCTCAACCCTCGCAAGTACAACTAGGTGAACACAACTAGATAAATACTAACAAACCACGATCTCGTACAATCCAATACACACACAACCCGACCTCCCCCCCAACTCCCTAAATCACTCTACCTAAGTCATTAAAAAAATAAAACAAATCAATTAATACACCAAAAATACTAACTATAAATAAAGGAACCAAATTTGAGACATACAGCGACTCCAGCGTGGTCTAGTCGGAAGAGAACGTGTTCTCATCTGGATAGATTGCGATCGAGCCTGTCGGAACGGGTGTGTAACTGCAGGGCACAAATATTTGTGTGTCCCCTCCTGTAGCTGCCTCTGTTTCGACAGGTTTCCTAGATAGCTGGAATTGACCTGGCCCTTGGAAAGTGAGGAAGGGGTGAAATCCAGTGGGCCCACGGATGGATACCTTGGATCCATGGACTTAGGGCAGGTCTAATCACCTGGGATTCGAACCCACGGTGGGAATAAGGGAGGAGATATGGGGAGGGGGAGGGGAAGGATGTTTCCTGGAACCAAACCTCACATAAACCCGGACGCTCACACACACACCCTCACCCGAACACTCATAGGGGCACTCACACTCACACACACCCATAGACTGTGATAAGTGAGACCATCTGAAGGGACACAGATGGCCTCGTGGACCCACAGGCATAACCGGACACACACGCATCCGGACTCTCACACACTCACACGGACACTCACAGGGATAAGCACACACACAGACAGACATCCATAGACACAAACTGTGATAAGGGAGACCATCTGAGGGGACACAGATGGCCTCCTGGACCCAAAGGTATATATCAATATTTAAATATACATATATATTTATAAATATAACATTTTTATAAATAAATAAATAAAAAAAAAAAAATTATATATATATATATATATATATATATATATATATATATATATATATATATATATAGATATATATATTTATATATATAAAATACTCACTATATATGTCGTACCTAGTAGCCAGAACGCACTTCTCAGCCTACTATGCAAGGCCCGTTTTGCCTAATAAGCCAAGTTTTCCTGAATTATTATATTTTCTCTATTTTTTTTCTTATGAAATGATAAAACTGTTCATTTCATTATGTATGAGTTAAGTTCTTTTCATTTGAGTTAAAACTAATGTAGATATATAACCGAACCTAACCAACCCTAAAATGGTTAACATAAATTGATTGGAATATGTATGTGGACGCTCAGTTAGTGTTACTGTAATTTATATGGTTAACGTTTGAATGACATCAAACGTTGCGATGGCTCAACCATCGCAAGTACAACTAGGTGAACACAACTAGATAAATACTAACAAACCACGATCTCGTACAATCCAATACACACACAACCCGACCTCCCCCCCAACTCCCTAAATCACTCTACCTAAGTCATTAAAAAAATAAAACAAATCAATTAATACACCAAAAATACTAACTATAAATAAAGGAACCAAATTTGAGACATACAGCGACTCCAGCGTGGTCTAGTCGGAAGAGAACGTGTTCTCATCTGGATAGATTGCGATCGAGCCTGTCGGAACGGGTGTGTAACTGCAGGGCACAAATATTTGTGTGTCCCCTCCTGTAGCTGCCTCTGTTTCGACAGGTTTCCTAGATAGCTGGAATTGACCTGGCCCTTGGAAAGTGAGGAAGGGTGAAATCCAGTGGGCCCACGGATGGATACCTTGGATCCATGGACTTAGGGCAGGTCTAATCACCTGGGATTCGAACCCACGGTGGGAATAAGGGAGGAGATATGGGGAGGGGGAGGGGAAGGATGTTTCCTGGAACCAAACCTCACATAAACCCGGACGCTCACACACACACCCTCACCCGAACACTCATAGGGCACTCACACTCACACACACCCATAGACTGTGATAAGTGAGACCATCTGAAGGGACACAGATGGCCTCGTGGACCCACAGGCATAACCGGACACACACGCATCCGGACTCTCACACACTCACACGGACACTCACAGGGATAAGCACACACACAGACAGACATCCATAGACACAAACTGTGATAAGGGAGACCATCTGAGGGGACACAGATGGCCTCCTGGACCCAAAGGTATATATCAATATTTAAATATACATATATATTTATAAATATAACATTTTTAAAAAATAAATAAATAAAAAAAAATAATATATATGTATATATATATATATATATATATATATATATATATATATATATATTAATATATATATATATATATATATAAAATACTAACTATATATGTCGTACCTAGTAGCCAGAACGCACTTCTCAGCCTACTATGCAAGGCCCGTTTTGCCTAATAAGCCAAGTTTTCCTGAATTATTATATTTTCTCTATTTTTTTTCTTATGAAATGATAAAACTGTTCATTTCATTATGTATGAGTTAAGTTCTTTTCATTTGAGTTAAAACTAATGTAGATATATAACCGAACCTAACCAACCCTAAAATGGTTAACATAAATTGATTGGAATATGTATGTGGACGCTCAGTTAGTGTTACTGTAATTTATATGGTTAACGTTTGAATGACATAGTTTCCCCTCATTGTCACATTTTGTGTTACTATTTCGCTGTTCATTCTCACTCTCTCTGAATCCCGTGGACTAATTGTGCTCACGAGTGTTTGTTTAAGGTACGGTAACCATAGGCTTTTCACACAATAATTTGCAACTATTTGCTAAGAAACATTTCTAAAGATTATCTAAGTTTCTAATAAATATTCTTTTTCCTAACATACAAGTCAATCACACAGTACCTAACTTCAGTCAGAAACACTTTTCTTACTATATCTCACAACGTCTTTTGCTTATATATCCTATCTTAAAAAATAACAATTTTAATTCATAACTGGCAACCCCCCTCCCCTCCAGAGCTTTCAAGGCCACCAAACGTCATTCCTTTCCCTTAACCTCTCCCAAATTATCTTTTGCACCAATACACAAACTAGGGGGCTTTATTGCTGAGTGAACGTCGCTCCCGACTCGTAATCCTTGCTCATTCGATCCCCCGGTGATGGCACAAACGGAAATCAGCAGAGTTTCTATCATTCTGATGCCCTCTGTTACTTAGCAGTAAATATGTAAATGGGCGTTAGACAGCTGTTGCGGGCTGCTTCCTGGGTGTGTGTGTGTGTGTGTGGAATTTTTTTTTATTAGTTAATAATTGATTGATTGATTGGCAGTTGAGAGGCGGGCCGAAAGAGCAGAGCTCAACCCTCGCAAGTACAACTAGGTGAACACAACTAGATAAATACTAACAAACCACGATCTCGTACAATCCAATACACACACAACCCGACCTCCCCCCCAACTCCCTAAATCACTCTACCTAAGTCATTAAAAAAATAAAACAAATCAATTAATACACCAAAAATACTAACTATAAATAAAGGAACCAAATTTGAGACATACAGCGACTCCAGCGTGGTCTAGTCGGAAGAGAACGTGTTCTCATCTGGATAGATTGCGATCGAGCCTGTCGGAACGGGTGTGTAACTGCAGGGCACAAATATTTGTGTGTCCCCTCCTGTAGCTGCCTCTGTTTCGACAGGTTTCCTAGATAGCTGGAATTGACCTGGCCCTTGGAAAGTGAGGAAGGGGTGAAATCCAGTGGGCCCACGGATGGATACCTTGGATCCATGGACTTAGGGCAGGTCTAATCACCTGGGATTCGAACCCACGGTGGGAATAAGGGAGGAGATATGGGGAGGGGGAGGGGAAGGATGTTTCCTGGAACCAAACCTCACATAAACCCGGACGCTCACACACACACCCTCACCCGAACACTCATAGGGGCACTCACACTCACACACACCCATAGACTGTGATAAGTGAGACCATCTGAAGGGACACAGATGGCCTCGTGGACCCACAGGCATAACCGGACACACACGCATCCGGACTCTCACACACTCACACGGACACTCACAGGGATAAGCACACACACAGACAGACATCCATAGACACAAACTGTGATAAGGGAGACCATCTGAGGGGACACAGATGGCCTCCTGGACCCAAAGGTATATATCAATATTTAAATATACATATATATTTATAAATATAACATTTTTATAAAATAAATAAATAAAAAAAAAAAATTATATATATATATATATATATATATTATATATATATATATATATATATATATATATATATATATATATTATATATATATAAAATACTCACTATATATGTCGTACCTAGTAGCCAGAACGCACTTCTCAGCCTACTATGCAAGGCCCGTTTTGCCTAATAAGCCAAGTTTTCCTGAATTATTATATTTTCTCTATTTTTTTTCTTATGAAATGATAAAACTGTTCATTTCATTATGTATGAGTTAAGTTCTTTTCATTTGAGTTAAAACTAATGTAGATATATAACCGAACCTAACCAACCCTAAAATGGTTAACATAAATTGATTGGAATATGTATGTGGACGCTCAGTTAGTGTTACTGTAATTTATATGGTTAACGTTTGAATGACATCAAACGTTGCGATGGCTCAACCATCGCAAGTACAACTAGGTGAACACAACTAGATAAATACTAACAAACCACGATCTCGTACAATCCAATACACACACAACCCGACCTCCCCCCCAACTCCCTAAATCACTCTACCTAAGTCATTAAAAAAATAAAACAAATCAATTAATACACCAAAAACTAACTATAAATAAAGGAACCAAATTTGAGACATACAGCGACTCCAGCGTGGTCTAGTCGGAAGAGAACGTGTTCTCATCTGGATAGATTGCGATCGAGCCTGTCGGAACGGGTGTGTAACTGCAGGGCACAAATATTTGTGTGTCCCCTCCTGTAGCTGCCTCTGTTTCGACAGGTTTCCTAGATAGCTGGAATTGACCTGGCCCTTGGAAAGTGAGGAAGGGGTGAAATCCAGTGGGCCCACGGATGGATACCTTGGATCCATGGACTTAGGGCAGGTCTAATCACCTGGGATTCGAACCCACGGTGGGAATAAGGGAGGAGATATGGGGAGGGGGAGGGGAAGGATGTTTCCTGGAACCAAACCTCACATAAACCCGGACGCTCACACACACACCCTCACCCGAACACTCATAGGGGCACTCACACTCACACACACCCATAGACTGTGATAAGTGAGACCATCTGAAGGGACACAGATGGCCTCGTGGACCCACAGGCATAACCGGACACACACGCATCCGGACTCTCACACACTCACACGGACACTCACAGGGATAAGCACACACACAGACAGACATCCATAGACACAAACTGTGATAAGGGAGACCATCTGAGGGGACACAGATGGCCTCCTGGACCCAAAGGTATATATCAATATTTAAATATACATATATATTTATAAATATAACATTTTTATAAAATAAATAAATAAAAAAAAAAAAATTATATATATATATATATATATATATATATATATATATATATATATATATATATATATATATATATATATATATATATATATATATATATATATATAAAATACTCACTATATATGTCGTACCTAGTAGCCAGAACGCACTTCTCAGCCTACTATGCAAGGCCCGTTTTGCCTAATAAGCCAAGTTTTCCTGAATTATTATATTTTCTCTATTTTTTTTCTTATGAAATGATAAAACTGTTCATTTCATTATGTATGAGTTAAGTTCTTTTCATTTGAGTTAAAACTAATGTAGATATATAACCGAACCTAACCAACCCTAAAATGGTTAACATAAATTGATTGGAATATGTATGTGGACGCTCAGTTAGTGTTACTGTAATTTATATGGTTAACGTTTGAATGACATAGTTTCCCCTCATTGTCACATTTTGTGTTACTATTTCGCTGTTCATTCTCACTCTCTCTGAATCCCGTGGACTAATTGTGCTCACGAGTGTTTGTTTAAGGTACGGTAACCATAGGCTTTTCACACTATAATTTGCAACTATTTGCTAAGAAACA
>NW_027189713.1:0-105347 GCF_040958095.1 Procambarus clarkii
CGTATTATTTAGTTCCAATAAAAGACATATGACAATGTTGTTTCCAATACAAATGATAAAAAACAATGTGTTTTCATTAGAATTAACTATAATGTTCTTGATTTTCCGTTTATATTAACGAGGGAAGATGTACACGTAAAACCGCTCTAATCAGGCTGAAACGTCGATATATGCAATAAAAACCGAACTTCTCCCCTTTTCAACATCTTACTCAGTATTTTAACGGGAAACAAATAGAAGATTGAAAATTAAGTACTTAAGGTTATTATCTAATTAATTATGTGTTTGCATCATTTTTATCGTATATATATGAATTAATACCCATCGACTGAAAATTCACAAAAACGTGGAAAACGGCAAAATATTGCCTAATTCGATGATATTTTGTTTAAATCACATGAAGGAAAAGGGGATGATAAACGTCAAAATATTGCTAAATTCGATGATTTTCAGTACGAAACAAAATGCAAGAAAACTTGCTTAAAATGCAATATTATGCGAAATTCTGAGATTTGAAGGCCAAATCACCTATCTTGATACTACATGAAATAGTATCGAAATATTGGTAGAAATGAATATATTTACGTAATATCAAACTACATGATTAACGTGAAATAGTTACTATTTTACCATATTTGAGGATTTTACCTTCAAATCATAGAGCGAGGTTTCGTATTATTCAGATCCAAGAAAAGACATATGACAATGTTGTTTCCAATACAAATGATAAAAATCAATGTGTTTTCATTAGAATTAACTAAAATGTTCCTGATTTTCCGTTTATATTACCGATGGAAGATGTACACGAAAACCGCTCTATTCCGGCTGAAACGTCGATATATGCAATAAAATCAGAACTTCTCCGCCTTTCAATATCTTACTCAGTATTTTAACGAGAAAGAAATAGTTGATTGAAAATGAAGTATTTAAGGTTATTGTCTAATCAATTATGTGTTTGCATCATTTTTATCGTATATATATATGAATTAAAATCCATGGACTGACAATTCACAAAAACGTGGAAAACGGCATAATATTGCCTAATTCGATGATATTTTGTTTAAATCACATGAAGGAAAAGGAGATGATAAACGTCAAAATATTGCTATATTCGATGATTTTTCGTACGAAAGAAAATGCAAGAAAACTTGCTTAAAATGCAATATTATGCGAAATTCTGAGATTTGAAGGCCAAATCACATATCGTGATACTACATGAAATAGTATCGAAATATTGGTAAAAATGAATATATTTACGTAATATCAAACTACATGAAAAACGTGAAAAAAGTCACTATATAACCATATTTGAGGATTTTAACTTCAAATCATAGAGCGAGGTTTCGTATTATTTAGTTCCAATAAAAGACATATGACAATGTTGTTTCCAATACAAATGATAAAAAACAATGTGTTTTCATTAGAATTAACTATAATGTTCTTGATTTTCCGTTTATATTAACGAGGGAAGATGTACACGTAAAACCGCTCTAATCAGGCTGAAACGTCGATATATGCAATAAAAACCGAACTTCTCCCCTTTTCAACATCTTACTCAGTATTTTAACGGGAAACAAATAGAAGATTGAAAATGAAGTACTTAAGGTTATTATCTAATTAATTATGTGTTTGCATCATTTTTATCGTATATATATGAATTAATACCCATGGACTGAAAATTCACAAAAACGTGGAAAACGGCAAAATATTGCCTAATTCGATGATATTTTGTTTAAATCACATGAAGGAAAAGGGGATGATAAACGTCAAAATATTGCTAAATTCGATGATTTTCCGTACGAAACAAAATGCAAGAAAACTTGCTTAAAATGCAATATTATGCGAAATTCTGAGATTTGAAGGCCAAATCACATATCGTGATACTACATGAAATAGTATCGAAATATTGGTAAAAATGAATATATTTACGTAATATCAAACTACATGATTAACGTGAAATAGTTACTATTTTACCATATTTGAGGATTTTACCTTCAAATCATAGAGCGATGTTTCGTATTTATCAGATCCAAGAAAAGACATATGACAATGTTGTTTCCAATACAAATGATAAAAATCAATGTGTTTTCATTAGAATTAACTAAAATGTTCCTGATTTTCCGTTTATATTACCGTTGGAAGATGTACACGAAAACCGCTCTAATCCGGCTGAAACGTCGATATATGCAATAAAAACCGAACTTCTCCGCCTTTCAATATCTTACTCAGTATTTTAACGAGAAAGAAATAGTTGATTGAAAATGAAGTATTTAAGGTTATTATGTAATCCATTATGTGTTTGCATCATTTTTATCGTATATATAAATGAATTAAAATCCATGGACTGAAAATTCACAAAAACGTGGAAAACGGCAAAATATTGCCTAATTCGATGATATTTTGTTTAAATCACATGAAGGAAAAGGAGATGATAAACGTTAAAATATTGCTAAATTCGATGATTTTTCGTACGAAGCAAAATGCAAGAAAACTTGCTTAAAATGCAATATTATGCGAAATTCTGAGATTTGAAGGCCAAATCACATATCGTGATACTACATGAAATAGTATCGAAATATTGGTAAAAATGAATATATTTACGTAATATCAAACTACATGAAAAACGTGAAAAAAGTCACTATATAACCATATTTGAGGATTTTAACTTCAAATCATAGAGCGAGGTTTCGTATTATTTAGATCCAAGAAAAGACATATGACAATGTTGTTTCCAATACAAATGATAAAAAACAATGTGTTTTCATTAGAATTAACTATAATGTTCTTGATTTTCCGTTTATATTAACGATGGAAGATGTACAGGTAAAACCGCTCTTATCCGGCTGAAACGTCGATATATGCAATAAAAACCGAACTTCTCCCCTTTTCAATATCTTACTCAGTATTTTAACGAGAAACAAATAGATGATTGAAAATGAAGTATTTAAGGTTATTATCTAATCAATTATGTGTTTGCATCATTTTTATCGTATATATATATGAATTAATACCCATGGACGGAAAATTCAGAAAAACGTGGAAAACGGCAAAATATTGCCTAATTCGATGATATTTTGTTTAAATCACATGAAGGAAAAGGAGATGATAAACGTTAAATATTGCTAAATTCTATGATTTTTCGTAAGAAGCAAAATGCAAGAAAACTTGCTTAAAATGCAATATTATGCGAAATTCTGAGATTTGAAGGCCAAATCACATATCGTGATACTACATGAAATAGTATCGAAATATTGGTAAAAATGAATATATTTACGTAATATCAAACTACATGAAAAACGTGAAAAAAGTCACTATATAACCATATTTGAGGATTTAAACTTCAAATCATAGAGCGAGGTTTCGTATTATTTAGTTCCAATAAAAGACATATGACAATGTTGTTTCCAATACAAATGATAAAAAACAATGTGTTTTCATTAGAATTAACTATAATGTTCTTGATTTTCCGTTTATATTAACGAGGGAAGATGTACACGTAAAACCGCTCTAATCAGGCTGAAACGTCGATATATGCAATAAAAACCGAACTTCTCCCCTTTTCAACATCTTACTCAGTATTTTAACGGGAAACAAATAGAAGATTGAAAATTAAGTACTTAAGGTTATTATCTAATTAATTATGTGTTTGCATCATTTTTATCGTATATATATGAATTAATACCCATCGACTGAAAATTCACAAAAACGTGGAAAACGGCAAAATATTGCCTAATTCGATGATATTTTGTTTAAATCACATGAAGGAAAAGGGGATGATAAACGTCAAAATATTGCTAAATTCGATGATTTTCAGTACGAAACAAAATGCAAGAAAACTTGCTTAAAATGCAATATTATGCGAAATTCTGAGATTTGAAGGCCAAATCACCTATCTTGATACTACATGAAATAGTATCGAAATATTGGTAGAAATGAATATATTTACGTAATATCAAACTACATGATTAACGTGAAATAGTTACTATTTTACCATATTTGAGGATTTTACCTTCAAATCATAGAGCGAGGTTTCGTATTATTCAGATCCAAGAAAAGACATATGACAATGTTGTTTCCAATACAAATGATAAAAATCAATGTGTTTTCATTAGAATTAACTAAAATGTTCCTGATTTTCCGTTTATATTACCGATGGAAGATGTACACGAAAACCGCTCTATTCCGGCTGAAACGTCGATATATGCAATAAAATCAGAACTTCTCCGCCTTTCAATATCTTACTCAGTATTTTAACGAGAAAGAAATAGTTGATTGAAAATGAAGTATTTAAGGTTATTGTCTAATCAATTATGTGTTTGCATCATTTTTATCGTATATATATATGAATTAAAATCCATGGACTGACAATTCACAAAAACGTGGAAAACGGCATAATATTGCCTAATTCGATGATATTTTGTTTAAATCACATGAAGGAAAAGGAGATGATAAACGTCAAAATATTGCTATATTCGATGATTTTTCGTACGAAAGAAAATGCAAGAAAACTTGCTTAAAATGCAATATTATGCGAAATTCTGAGATTTGAAGGCCAAATCACATATCGTGATACTACATGAAATAGTATCGAAATATTGGTAAAAATGAATATATTTACGTAATATCAAACTACATGAAAAACGTGAAAAAAGTCACTATATAACCATATTTGAGGATTTTAACTTCAAATCATAGAGCGAGGTTTCGTATTATTTAGTTCCAATAAAAGACATATGACAATGTTGTTTCCAATACAAATGATAAAAAACAATGTGTTTTCATTAGAATTAACTATAATGTTCTTGATTTTCCGTTTATATTAACGAGGGAAGATGTACACGTAAAACCGCTCTAATCAGGCTGAAACGTCGATATATGCAATAAAAACCGAACTTCTCCCCTTTTCAACATCTTACTCAGTATTTTAACGGGAAACAAATAGAAGATTGAAAATGAAGTACTTAAGGTTATTATCTAATTAATTATGTGTTTGCATCATTTTTATCGTATATATATGAATTAATACCCATGGACTGAAAATTCACAAAAACGTGGAAAACGGCAAAATATTGCCTAATTCGATGATATTTTGTTTAAATCACATGAAGGAAAAGGGGATGATAAACGTCAAAATATTGCTAAATTCGATGATTTTCCGTACGAAACAAAATGCAAGAAAACTTGCTTAAAATGCAATATTATGCGAAATTCTGAGATTTGAAGGCCAAATCACATATCGTGATACTACATGAAATAGTATCGAAATATTGGTAAAAATGAATATATTTACGTAATATCAAACTACATGATTAACGTGAAATAGTTACTATTTTACCATATTTGAGGATTTTACCTTCAAATCATAGAGCGATGTTTCGTATTTATCAGATCCAAGAAAAGACATATGACAATGTTGTTTCCAATACAAATGATAAAAATCAATGTGTTTTCATTAGAATTAACTAAAATGTTCCTGATTTTCCGTTTATATTACCGTTGGAAGATGTACACGAAAACCGCTCTAATCCGGCTGAAACGTCGATATATGCAATAAAAACCGAACTTCTCCGCCTTTCAATATCTTACTCAGTATTTTAACGAGAAAGAAATAGTTGATTGAAAATGAAGTATTTAAGGTTATTATGTAATCCATTATGTGTTTGCATCATTTTTATCGTATATATAAATGAATTAAAATCCATGGACTGAAAATTCACAAAAACGTGGAAAACGGCAAAATATTGCCTAATTCGATGATATTTTGTTTAAATCACATGAAGGAAAAGGAGATGATAAACGTTAAAATATTGCTAAATTCGATGATTTTTCGTACGAAGCAAAATGCAAGAAAACTTGCTTAAAATGCAATATTATGCGAAATTCTGAGATTTGAAGGCCAAATCACATATCGTGATACTACATGAAATAGTATCGAAATATTGGTAAAAATGAATATATTTACGTAATATCAAACTACATGAAAAACGTGAAAAAAGTCACTATATAACCATATTTGAGGATTTTAACTTCAAATCATAGAGCGAGGTTTCGTATTATTTAGATCCAAGAAAAGACATATGACAATGTTGTTTCCAATACAAATGATAAAAAACAATGTGTTTTCATTAGAATTAACTATAATGTTCTTGATTTTCCGTTTATATTAACGATGGAAGATGTACAGGTAAAACCGCTCTTATCCGGCTGAAACGTCGATATATGCAATAAAAACCGAACTTCTCCCCTTTTCAATATCTTACTCAGTATTTTAACGAGAAACAAATAGATGATTGAAAATGAAGTATTTAAGGTTATTATCTAATCAATTATGTGTTTGCATCATTTTTATCGTATATATATATGAATTAATACCCATGGACGGAAAATTCAGAAAAACGTGGAAAACGGCAAAATATTGCCTAATTCGATGATATTTTGTTTAAATCACATGAAGGAAAAGGAGATGATAAACGTTAAATATTGCTAAATTCTATGATTTTTCGTAAGAAGCAAAATGCAAGAAAACTTGCTTAAAATGCAATATTATGCGAAATTCTGAGATTTGAAGGCCAAATCACATATCGTGATACTACATGAAATAGTATCGAAATATTGGTAAAAATGAATATATTTACGTAATATCAAACTACATGAAAAACGTGAAAAAAGTCACTATATAACCATATTTGAGGATTTAAACTTCAAATCATAGAGCGAGGTTTCGTATTATTTAGTTCCAATAAAAGACATATGACAATGTTGTTTCCAATACAAATGATAAAAAACAATGTGTTTTCATTAGAATTAACTATAATGTTCTTGATTTTCCGTTTATATTAACGAGGGAAGATGTACACGTAAAACCGCTCTAATCAGGCTGAAACGTCGATATATGCAATAAAAACCGAACTTCTCCCCTTTTCAACATCTTACTCAGTATTTTAACGGGAAACAAATAGAAGATTGAAAATTAAGTACTTAAGGTTATTATCTAATTAATTATGTGTTTGCATCATTTTTATCGTATATATATGAATTAATACCCATCGACTGAAAATTCACAAAAACGTGGAAAACGGCAAAATATTGCCTAATTCGATGATATTTTGTTTAAATCACATGAAGGAAAAGGGGATGATAAACGTCAAAATATTGCTAAATTCGATGATTTTCAGTACGAAACAAAATGCAAGAAAACTTGCTTAAAATGCAATATTATGCGAAATTCTGAGATTTGAAGGCCAAATCACCTATCTTGATACTACATGAAATAGTATCGAAATATTGGTAGAAATGAATATATTTACGTAATATCAAACTACATGATTAACGTGAAATAGTTACTATTTTACCATATTTGAGGATTTTACCTTCAAATCATAGAGCGAGGTTTCGTATTATTCAGATCCAAGAAAAGACATATGACAATGTTGTTTCCAATACAAATGATAAAAATCAATGTGTTTTCATTAGAATTAACTAAAATGTTCCTGATTTTCCGTTTATATTACCGATGGAAGATGTACACGAAAACCGTTCTATTCCGGCTGAAACGTCGATATATGCAATAAAATCAGAACTTCTCCGCCTTTCAATATCTTACTCAGTATTTTAACGAGAAAGAAATAGTTGATTGAAAATGAAGTATTTAAGGTTATTGTCTAATCAATTATGTGTTTGCATCATTTTTATCGTATATATATATGAATTAAAATCCATGGACTGACAATTCACAAAAACGTGGAAAACGGCATAATATTGCCTAATTCGATGATATTTTGTTTAAATCACATGAAGGAAAAGGAGATGATAAACGTCAAAATATTGCTATATTCGATGATTTTTCGTACGAAAGAAAATGCAAGAAAACTTGCTTAAAATGCAATATTATGCGAAATTCTGAGATTTGAAGGCCAAATCACATATCGTGATACTACATGAAATAGTATCGAAATATTGGTAAAAATGAATATATTTACGTAATATCAAACTACATGAAAAACGTGAAAAAAGTCACTATATAACCATATTTGAGGATTTTAACTTCAAATCATAGAGCGAGGTTTCGTATTATTTAGTTCCAATAAAAGACATATGACAATGTTGTTTCCAATACAAATGATAAAAAACAATGTGTTTTCATTAGAATTAACTATAATGTTCTTGATTTTCCGTTTATATTAACGAGGGAAGATGTACACGTAAAACCGCTCTAATCAGGCTGAAACGTCGATATATGCAATAAAAACCGAACTTCTCCCCTTTTCAACATCTTACTCAGTATTTTAACGGGAAACAAATAGAAGATTGAAAATGAAGTACTTAAGGTTATTATCTAATTAATTATGTGTTTGCATCATTTTTATCGTATATATATGAATTAATACCCATGGACTGAAAATTCACAAAAACGTGGAAAACGGCAAAATATTGCCTAATTCGATGATATTTTGTTTAAATCACATGAAGGAAAAGGGGATGATAAACGTCAAAATATTGCTAAATTCGATGATTTTCCGTACGAAACAAAATGCAAGAAAACTTACTTAAAATGCAATATTATGCGAAATTCTGAGATTTGAAGGCCAAATCACATATCGTGATACTACATGAAATAGTATCGAAATATTGGTAAAAATGAATATATTTACGTAATATCAAACTACATGATTAACGTGAAATAGTTACTATTTTACCATATTTGAGGATTTTACCTTCAAATCATAGAGCGATGTTTCGTATTTATCAGATCCAAGAAAAGACATATGACAATGTTGTTTCCAATACAAATGATAAAAATCAATGTGTTTTCATTAGAATTAACTAAAATGTTCCTGATTTTCCGTTTATATTACCGTTGGAAGATGTACACGAAAACCGCTCTAATCCGGCTGAAACGTCGATATATGCAATAAAAACCGAACTTCTCCGCCTTTCAATATCTTACTCAGTATTTTAACGAGAAAGTAATAGTTGATTGAAAATGAAGTATTTAAGGTTATTGTCTAATCAATTATGTGTTTGCATCATTTTTATCGTATATATATATGAATTAAAATCCATGGACTGACAATTCACAAAAACGTGGAAAACGGCATAATATTGCCTAATTCGATGATATTTTGTTTAAATCACATGAAGGAAAAGGAGATGATAAACGTCAAAATATTGCTATATTCGATGATTTTTCGTACGAAAGAAAATGCAAGAAAACTTGCTTAAAATGCAATATTATGCGAAATTCTGAGATTTGAAGGCCAAATCACATATCGTGATACTACATGAAATAGTATCGAAATATTGGTAAAAATGAATATATTTACGTAATATCAAACTACATGAAAAACGTGAAAAAAGTCACTATATAACCATATTTGAGGATTTTAACTTCAAATCATAGAGCGAGGTTTCGTATTATTTAGTTCCAATAAAAGACATATGACAATGTTGTTTCCAATACAAATGATAAAAAACAATGTGTTTTCATTAGAATTAACTATAATGTTCTTGATTTTCCGTTTATATTAACGAGGGAAGATGTACACGTAAAACCGCTCTAATCAGGCTGAAACGTCGATATATGCAATAAAAACCGAACTTCTCCCCTTTTCAACATCTTACTCAGTATTTTAACGGGAAACAAATAGAAGATTGAAAATGAAGTACTTAAGGTTATTATCTAATTAATTATGTGTTTGCATCATTTTTATCGTATATATATATGAATTAATACCCATGGACTGAAAATTCACAAAAACGTGGAAAACGGCAAAATATTGCCTAATTCGATGATATTTTGTTTAAATCACATGAAGGAAAAGGGGATGATAAACGTCAAAATATTGCTAAATTCGATGATTTTCCGTACGAAACAAAATGCAAGAAAACTTGCTTAAAATGCAATATTATGCGAAATTCTGAGATTTGAAGGCCAAATCACATATCGTGATACTACATGAAATAGTATCGAAATATTGGTAAAAATGAATATATTTACGTAATATCAAACTACATGATTAACGTGAAATAGTTACTATTTTACCATATTTGAGGATTTTACCTTCAAATCATAGAGCGATGGTTCGTATTTATCAGATCCAAGAAAAGACATATGACAATGTTGTTTCCAATACAAATGATAAAAATCAATGTGTTTTCATTAGAATTAACTAAAATGTTCCTGATTTTCCGTTTATATTACCGTTGGAAGATGTACACGAAAACCGCTCTAATCCGGCTGAAACGTCGATATATGCAATAAAAACCGAACTTCTCCGCCTTTCAATATCTTACTCAGTATTTTAACGAGAAAGTAATAGTTGATTGAAAATGAAGTATTTAAGGTTATTATGTAATCAATTATGTGTTTGCATCATTTTTATCGTATATATATAAATGAATTAAAATCCATGGACTGAAAATTCACAAAAACGTGGAAAACGGCAAAATATTGCCTAATTCGATGATATTTTGTTTAAATCACATGAAGGAAAAGGAGATGATAAACGTTAAAATATTGCTAAATTCGATGATTTTTCGTACGAAGCAAAATGCAAGAAAACTTGCTTAAAATGCAATATTATGCGAAATTCTGAGATTTGAAGGCCAAATCACATATCGTGATACTACATGAAATAGTATCGAAATATTGGTAAAAATGAATATATTTACGTAATATCAAACTACATGAAAAACGTGAAAAAAGTCACTATATAACCATATTTGAGGATTTTAACTTCAAATCATAGAGCGAGGTTTCGTATTATTTAGTTCCAATAAAAGACATATGACAATGTTGTTTCCAATACAAATGATAAAAAACAATGTGTTTTCATTAGAATTAACTATAATGTTCTTGATTTTCCGTTTATATTAACGATGGAAGATGTACAGGTAAAACCGCTCTTATCCGGCTGAAACGTCGATATATGCAATAAAAACCGAACTTCTCCCCTTTTCAATATCTTACTCAGTATTTTAACGAGAAACAAATAGATGATTGAAAATGAAGTATTTAAGGTTATTATCTAATCAATTATGTGTTTGCATCATTTTTATCGTATATATATATGAATTAATACCCATGGACGGAAAATTCAGAAAAACGTGGAAAACGGCAAAATATTGCCTAATTCGATGATATTTTGTTTAAATCACATGAAGGAAAAGGAGATGATAAACGTTAAATATTGCTAAATTCTATGATTTTTCGTAAGAAGCAAAATGCAAGAAAACTTGCTTAAAATGCAATATTATGCGAAATTCTGAGATTTGAAGGCCAAATCACATATCGTGATACTACATGAAATAGTATCGAAATATTGGTAAAAATGAATATATTTACGTAATATCAAACTACATGAAAAACGTGAAAAAAGTCACTATATAACCATATTTGAGGATTTTAACTTCAAATCATAGAGCGAGGTTTCGTATTATTTAGTTCCAATAAAAGACATATGACAATGTTGTTTCCAATACAAATGATAAAAAACAATGTGTTTTCATTAGAATTAACTATAATGTTCTTGATTTTCCGTTTATATTAACGAGGGAAGATGTACACGTAAAACCGCTCTAATCAGGCTGAAACGTCGATATATGCAATAAAAACCGAACTTCTCCCCTTTTCAACATCTTACTCAGTATTTTAACGGGAAACAAATAGAAGATTGAAAATGAAGTACTTAAGGTTATTATCTAATTAATTATGTGTTTGCATCATTTTTATCGTATATATATATGAATTAATACCCATGGACTGAAAATTCACAAAAACGTGGAAAACGGCAAAATATTGCCTAATTCGATGATATTTTGTTTAAATCACATGAAGGAAAAGGGGATGATAAACGTCAAAATATTGCTAAATTCGATGATTTTCCGTACGAAACAAAATGCAAGAAAACTTGCTTAAAATGCAATATTATGCGAAATTCTGAGATTTGAAGGCCAAATCACATATCGTGATACTACATGAAATAGTATCGAAATATTGGTAAAAATGAATATATTTACGTAATATCAAACTACATGATTAACGTGAAATAGTTACTATTTTACCATATTTGAGGATTTTACCTTCAAATCATAGAGCGATGTTTCGTATTTATCAGATCCAAGAAAAGACATATGACAATGTTGTTTCCAATACAAATGATAAAAATCAATGTGTTTTCATTAGAATTAACTAAAATGTTCCTGATTTTCCGTTTATATTACCGTTGGAAGATGTACACGAAAACCGCTCTAATCCGGCTGAAACGTCGATATATGCAATAAAAAACGAACTTCTCCGCCTTTCAATATCTTACTCAGTATTTTAACGAGAAAGTAATAGTTGATTGAAAATGAAGTATTTAAGGTTATTATGTAATCAATTATGTGTTTGCATCATTTTTATCGTATATATAAATGAATTAAAATCCATGGACTGAAAATTCACAAAAACGTGGAAAACGGCAAAATATTGCCTAATTCGATGATATTTTGTTTAAATCACATGAAGGAAAAGGAGATGATAAACGTTAAAATATTGCTAAATTCGATGATTTTTCGTACGAAGCAAAATGCAAGAAAACTTGCTTAAAATGCAATATTATGCGAAATTCTGAGATTTGAAGGCCAAATCACATATCGTGATACTACATGAAATAGTATCGAAATATTGGTAAAAATGAATATATTTACGTAATATCAAACTACATGAAAAACGTGAAAAAAGTCACTATATAACCATATTTGAGGATTTTAACTTCAAATCATAGAGCGAGGTTTCGTATTATTTAGTTCCAATAAAAGACATATGACAATGTTGTTTCCAATACAAATGATAAAAAACAATGTGTTTTCATTAGAATTAACTATAATGTTCTTGATTTTCCGTTTATATTAACGATGGAAGATGTACAGGTAAAACCGCTCTTATCCGGCTGAAACGTCGATATATGCAATAAAAACCGAACTTCTCCCCTTTTCAATATCTTACTCAGTATTTTAACGAGAAACAAATAGATGATTGAAAATGAAGTATTTAAGGTTATTATCTAATCAATTATGTGTTTGCATCATTTTTATCGTATATATATATGAATTAATACCCATGGACGGAAAATTCAGAAAAACGTGGAAAACGGCAAAATATTGCCTAATTCGATGATATTTTGTTTAAATCACATGAAGGAAAAGGAGATGATAAACGTTAAATATTGCTAAATTCTATGATTTTTCGTAAGAAGCAAAATGCAAGAAAACTTGCTTAAAATGCAATATTATGCGAAATTCTGAGATTTGAAGGCCAAATCACATATCGTGATACTACATGAAATAGTATCGAAATATTGGTAAAAATGAATATATTTACGTAATATCAAACTACATGAAAAACGTGAAAAAAGTCACTATATAACCATATTTGAGGATTTTAACTTCAAATCATAGAGCGAGGTTTCGTATTATTTAGTTCCAATAAAAGACATATGACAATGTTGTTTCCAATACAAATGATAAAAAACAATGTGTTTTCATTAGAATTAACTATAATGTTCTTGATTTTCCGTTTATATTAACGAGGGAAGATGTACACGTAAAACCGCTCTAATCAGGCTGAAACGTCGATATATGCAATAAAAACCGAACTTCTCCCCTTTTCAACATCTTACTCAGTATTTTAACGGGAAACAAATAGAAGATTGAAAATGAAGTACTTAAGGTTATTATCTAATTAATTATGTGTTTGCATCATTTTTATCGTATATATATGAATTAATACCCATGGACTGAAAATTCACAAAAACGTGGAAAACGGCAAAATATTGCCTAATTCGATGATATTTTGTTTAAATCACATGAAGGAAAAGGGGATGATAAACGTCAAAATATTGCTAAATTCGATGATTTTCCGTACGAAACAAAATGCAAGAAAACTTGCTTAAAATGCAATATTATGCGAAATTCTGAGATTTGAAGGCCAAATCACATATCGTGATACTACATGAAATAGTATCGAAATATTGGTAAAAATGAATATATTTACGTAATATCAAACTACATGATTAACGTGAAATAGTTACTATTTTACCATATTTGAGGATTTTACCTTCAAATCATAGAGCGAGGTTTCGTATTTATCAGATCCAAGAAAAGACATATGACAATGTTGTTTCCAATACAAATGATAAAAATCAATGTGTTTTCATTAGAATTAACTAAAATGTTCCTGATTTTCCGTTTATATTACCGTTGGAAGATGTACACGAAAACCGCTCTAATCCGGCTGAAACGTCGATATATGCAATAAAAACCGAACTTCTCCGCCTTTCAATATCTTACTCAGTATTTTAACGAGAAAGTAATAGTTGATTGAAAATGAAGTATTTAAGGTTATTATGTAATCAATTATGTGTTTGCATCATTTTTATCGTATATATAAATGAATTAAAATCCATGGACTGAAAATTCACAAAAACGTGGAAAACGGCAAAATATTGCCTAATTCGATGATATTTTGTTTAAATCACATGAAGGAAAAGGAGATGATAAACGTTAAAATATTGCTAAATTCGATGATTTTTCGTACGAAGCAAAATGCAAGAAAACTTGCTTAAAATGCAATATTATGCGAAATTCTGAGATTTGAAGGCCAAATCACATATCGTGATACTACATGAAATAGTATCGAAATATTGGTAAAAATGAATATATTTACGTAATATCAAACTACATGAAAAACGTGAAAAAAGTCACTATATAACCATATTTGAGGATTTTAACTTCAAATCATAGAGCGAGGTTTCGTATTATTTAGTTCCAATAAAAGACATATGACAATGTTGTTTCCAATACAAATGATAAAAAACAATGTGTTTTCATTAGAATTAACTATAATGTTCTTGATTTTCCGTTTATATTAACGAGGGAAGATGTACACGTAAAACCGCTCTAATCAGGCTGAAACGTCGATATATGCAATAAAAACCGAACTTCTCCCCTTTTCAACATCTTACTCAGTATTTTAACGGGAAACAAATAGAAGATTGAAAATTAAGTACTTAAGGTTATTATCTAATTAATTATGTGTTTGCATCATTTTTATCGTATATATATGAATTAATACCCATGGACTGAAAATTCACAAAAACGTGGAAAACGGCAAAATATTGCCTAATTCGATGATATTTTGTTTAAATCACATGAAGGAAAAGGGGATGATAAACGTCAAAATATTGCTAAATTCGATGATTTTCAGTACGAAACAAAATGCAAGAAAACTTGCTTAAAATGCAATATTATGCGAAATTCTGAGGTTTGAAGGCCAAATCACATATCGTGATACTACATGAAATAGTATCGAAATATTGGTAAAAATGAATATATTTACGTAATATCAAACTACATGAAAAACGTGAAAAAAGTCACTATATAACCATATTTGAGGATTTTAATTTCAAATCATAGAGCGAGGTTTCGTATTACTTAGATCCAAGAAAAGACATATCACAATGTTGTTCCCAATACAAATGATAAAAAACAATGTGTTTTCATTAGCATTAACTATAATGTTCTTGATTTTCCGTTTATATTAACGATGGAAGATGTACACGTAAAACCGCTCTAATCCGGCTGAAACGTCGATATATGCAATAAAAACCGAACTTCTCCCCTTTTCAATATCTTTCTCAGTATTTTAACGAGAAACAAATAGATGATTGAAAATGAAGTATTTAAGGTTATTATCTAATCAATTATGTGTTTGCATCATTTTTATCGTATATATATATGAATTAATACCCATGGACGGAAAATTCACAAAAACGTGGAAAACGCCTAAATATTGCCTAATTCGATGATATTTTGTTTAAATCACACGAAGGAAAAGGAGATGATAAACGTTAAATATTGCTAAATTCGATGATTTTTCGTAAGAAACAAAATGCAAGAAAACTTGCCTAAAATGCAATATTATTAGAAATTCTGAGATTTGATGGCCAAATCACATATCGTAATACTACATGAAATAGTATCGAAATATTGGTAAAAATGAATATATTTACGTAATATCAAACTACATGAAAAACGTGAAAAAATTCACTATATAACCATATTTGAGGATTTTAACTTCAAATCATAGAGCGAGGTTTCGTATTTTTTAGTTCAAATAAAAGACATATGACAATGTTGTTTCCAATACAAATGATAAAAAACAATGTGTTTTCATTAGAATTAACTATAATATTCTTGATTTTCCGTTTATATTAACGAGGGAAGATGTACACGTAAAACCGCTCTAATCCGGCTGAAACGTCGATATATGCAATAAAAAATGAACTTCTCCCCTTTTCAATATCTTACTCAGTATTTTAACGAGTTACAAATAGATGATTGAAAATGAAGTATTTAAGGTTATAATCTAATCAATTATGTGTTTGCATCATTTTTATCGTATATATATATGAATTAATACCCATGGACGGTAAATTCACAAAAACGTGGAAAACGGCAAAATATTGCCTAATTCGATGATATTTTGTTTAAATCACATGAAGGAAAAGGAGATGATAAACGTTAAAATATTGCTAAATTCGATGATTTTTCGTACGAAGCAAAATGCAAGAAAACTTGCTTAAAATGCAATATTATGCGAAATTCTGAGATTTGAAGGCCAAATCACATATCGTGATACTACATGAAATAGTATCGAAATATTGGTAAAATGAATATATTTACGTAATATCAAACTACATGATTAACGTGAAATAGTTACTATTTTACCATATTTGAGGATTTTACCTTCAAATCATAGAGCGAGGTTTCGTATTATTCAGATCCAAGAAAAGACATATGACAATGTTGTTTCCAATACAAATGATAAAAATCAATGTGTTTTCATTAGAATTAACTAAAATGTTCCTGATTTTTCGTTTATATTACCGATGGAAGATGTACACGAAAACCGCTCTAATCCGGCTGAAACGTCGATATATGCAATAAAATCAGAACTTCTCCGCCTTTCAATATCTTACTCAGTATTTTAACGAGAAAGAAATAGTTGATTGAAAATGAAGTATTTAAGGTTATTATCTAATCAATTATGTGTTTGCATCATTTTTATCGTATATATATATGAATTAAAATCCATGGACTGAAAATTCACAAAAACGTGGAAAACGGTAAAATATTGCCTAATTCGATGATATTTTGTTTAAATCACATGAAGGAAAAGGAGATGATAAACGTCAAAATATTGCTATATTCGATGATTTTCAGTACGAAACAAAATGCAAGAAAACTTGCTTAAAATGCAATATTATGCGAAATTCTGAGATTTGAAGGCCAAATCACATATCGTGACACTACATGAAATAGTATCGAAATATTGGTAAAAATGAATATATTTACGTAATATCAAACTACATGAAAAACGTGAAAAAAGTCACTATATAACCATATTTGAGGATTTTAACTTCAAATCATAGAGCGAGGTTTCGTATTATTTAGTTCCAATAAAAGACATATGACAATGTTGTTTCCAATACAAATGATAAAAAACAATGTGTTTTCATTAGAATTAACTATAATGTTCTTGATTTTCCGTTTATATTAACGAGGGAAGATGTACACGTAAAACCGCTCTAATCAGGCTGAAACGTCGATATATGCAATAAAAACCGAACTTCTCCCCTTTTCAACATCTTACTCAGTATTTTAACGGGAAACAAATAGAAGATTGAAAATTAAGTACTTAAGGTTATTATCTAATTAATTATGTGTTTGCATCATTTTTATCGTATATATATGAATTAATACCCATCGACTGAAAATTCACAAAAACGTGGAAAACGGCAAAATATTGCCTAATTCGATGATATTTTGTTTAAATCACATGAAGGAAAAGGGGATGATAAACGTCAAAATATTGCTAAATTCGATGATTTTCAGTACGAAACAAAATGCAAGAAAACTTGCTTAAAATGCAATATTATGCGAAATTCTGAGATTTGAAGGCCAAATCACCTATCTTGATACTACATGAAATAGTATCGAAATATTGGTAGAAATGAATATATTTACGTAATATCAAACTACATGATTAACGTGAAATAGTTACTATTTTACCATATTTGAGGATTTTACCTTCAAATCATAGAGCGAGGTTTCGTATTATTCAGATCCAAGAAAAGACATATGACAATGTTGTTTCCAATACAAATGATAAAAATCAATGTGTTTTCATTAGAATTAACTAAAATGTTCCTGATTTTCCGTTTATATTACCGATGGAAGATGTACACGAAAACCGCTCTATTCCGGCTGAAACGTCGATATATGCAATAAAATCAGAACTTCTCCGCCTTTCAATATCTTACTCAGTATTTTAACGAGAAAGAAATAGTTGATTGAAAATGAAGTATTTAAGGTTATTGTCTAATCAATTATGTGTTTGCATCATTTTTATCGTATATATATATGAATTAAAATCCATGGACTGACAATTCACAAAAACGTGGAAAACGGCATAATATTGCCTAATTCGATGATATTTTGTTTAAATCACATGAAGGAAAAGGAGATGATAAACGTCAAAATATTGCTATATTCGATGATTTTTCGTACGAAAGAAAATGCAAGAAAACTTGCTTAAAATGCAATATTATGCGAAATTCTGAGATTTGAAGGCCAAATCACATATCGTGATACTACATGAAATAGTATCGAAATATTGGTAAAAATGAATATATTTACGTAATATCAAACTACATGAAAAACGTGAAAAAAGTCACTATATAACCATATTTGAGGATTTTAACTTCAAATCATAGAGCGAGGTTTCGTATTATTTAGTTCCAATAAAAGACATATGACAATGTTGTTTCCAATACAAATGATAAAAAACAATGTGTTTTCATTAGAATTAACTATAATGTTCTTGATTTTCCGTTTATATTAACGAGGGAAGATGTACACGTAAAACCGCTCTAATCAGGCTGAAACGTCGATATATGCAATAAAAACCGAACTTCTCCCCTTTTCAACATCTTACTCAGTATTTTAACGGGAAACAAATAGAAGATTGAAAATGAAGTACTTAAGGTTATTATCTAATTAATTATGTGTTTGCATCATTTTTATCGTATATATATGAATTAATACCCATGGACTGAAAATTCACAAAAACGTGGAAAACGGCAAAATATTGCCTAATTCGATGATATTTTGTTTAAATCACATGAAGGAAAAGGGGATGATAAACGTCAAAATATTGCTAAATTCGATGATTTTCCGTACGAAACAAAATGCAAGAAAACTTGCTTAAAATGCAATATTATGCGAAATTCTGAGATTTGAAGGCCAAATCACATATCGTGATACTACATGAAATAGTATCGAAATATTGGTAAAAATGAATATATTTACGTAATATCAAACTACATGATTAACGTGAAATAGTTACTATTTTACCATATTTGAGGATTTTACCTTCAAATCATAGAGCGATGTTTCGTATTTATCAGATCCAAGAAAAGACATATGACAATGTTGTTTCCAATACAAATGATAAAAATCAATGTGTTTTCATTAGAATTAACTAAAATGTTCCTGATTTTCCGTTTATATTACCGTTGGAAGATGTACACGAAAACCGCTCTAATCCGGCTGAAACGTCGATATATGCAATAAAAACCGAACTTCTCCGCCTTTCAATATCTTACTCAGTATTTTAACGAGAAAGAAATAGTTGATTGAAAATGAAGTATTTAAGGTTATTATCTAATCAATTATGTGTTTGCATCATTTTTATCGTATATATAAATGAATTAAAATCCATGGACTGAAAATTCACAAAAACGTGGAAAACGGCAAAATATTGCCTAATTCGATGATATTTTGTTTAAATCACATGAAGGAAAAGGAGATGATAAACGTTAAAATATTGCTAAATTCGATGATTTTTCGTACGAAGCAAAATGCAAGAAAACTTGCTTAAAATGCAATATTATGCGAAATTCTGAGATTTGAAGGCCAAATCACATATCGTGATACTACATGAAATAGTATCGAAATATTGGTAAAAATGAATATATTTACGTAATATCAAACTACATGAAAAACGTGAAAAAAGTCACTATATAACCATATTTGAGGATTTTAACTTCAAATCATAGAGCGAGGTTTCGTATTATTTAGTTCCAATAAAAGATATATGACAATGTTGTTTCCAATACAAATGATAAAAAACAATGTGTTTTCATTAGAATTAACTATAATGTTCTTGATTTTCCGTTTATATTAACGAGGGAAGATGTACACGTAAAACCGCTCTAATCAGGCTGAAACGTCGATATATGCAATAAAAACCGAACTTCTCCCCTTTTCAACATCTTACTCAGTATTTTAACGGGAAACAAATAGAAGATTGAAAATTAAGTACTTAAGGTTATTATCTAATTAATTATGTGTTTGCATCATTTTTATCGTATATATATGAATTAATACCCATGGACTGAAAATTCACAAAAACGTGGAAAACGGCAAAATATTGCCTAATTCGATGATATTTTGTTTAAATCACATGAAGGAAAAGGGGATGATAAACGTCAAAATATTGCTAAATTCGATGATTTTCAGTACGAAACAAAATGCAAGAAAACTTGCTTAAAATGCAATATTATGCGAAATTCTGAGATTTGAAGGCCAAATCACATATCGTGATACTACATGAAATAGTATCGAAATATTGGTAAAAATTAATATATTTACGTAATATCAAACTACATGAAAAACGTGAAAAAAGTCACTATATAACCATATTTGAGGATTTTAACTTCAAATCATAGAGCGAGGTTTCGTATTATTTAGTTCCAATAAAAGATATATGACAATGTTGTTTCCAATACAAATGATAAAAAACAATGTGTTTTCATTAGAATTAACTATAATGTTCTTGATTTTCCGTTTATATTAACGAGGGAAGATGTACACGTAAAACCGCTCTAATCAGGCTGAAACGTCGATATATGCAATAAAAACCGAACTTCTCCCCTTTTCAACATCTTACTCAGTATTTTAACGGGAAACAAATAGAAGATTGAAAATTAAGTACTTAAGGTTATTATCTAATTAATTATGTGTTTGCATCATTTTTATCGTATATATATGAATTAATACCCATGGACTGAAAATTCACAAAAACGTGGAAAACGGCAAAATATTGCCTAATTCGATGATATTTTGTTTAAATCACATGAAGGAAAAGGGGATGATAAACGTCAAAATATTGCTAAATTCGATGATTTTCAGTACGAAACAAAATGCAAGAAAACTTGCTTAAAATGCAATATTATGCGAAATTCTGAGATTTGAAGGCCAAATCACATATCGTGATACTACATGAAATAGTATCGAAATATTGGTAAAAATTAATATATTTACGTAATATCAAACTACATGAAAAACGTGAAAAAAGTCACTATATAACCATATTTGAGGATTTTAACTTCAAATCATAGAGCGAGGTTTCGTATTACTTAGATCCAAGAAAAGACATATCACAATGTTGTTTCCAATACAAATGATAAAAAACAATGTGTTTTCATTAGAATTAACTATAATGTTCTTGATTTTCCGTTTATATTAACGATGGAAGATGTACACGTAAAACCGCTCTAATCCGGCTGAAACGTCGATATATGCAATAAAAACCGAACTTCTCCCCTTTTCAATATCTTTCTCAGTATTTTAACGAGAAACAAATAGATGATTGAAAATGAAGTATTTAAGGTTATTATCTAATCAATTATGTGTTTGCATCATTTTTATCGTATATATATATGAATTAATACCCATGGACGGAAAATTCACAAAAACGTGGAAAACGCCTAAATATTGCCTAATTCGATGATATTTTGTTTAAATCACACGAAGGAAAAGGAGATGATAAACGTTAAATATTGCTAAATTCGATGATTTTTCGTAAGAAACAAAATGCAAGAAAACTTGCCTAAAATGCAATATTATTAGAAATTCTGAGATTTGAAGGCCAAATCACATATCGTAATACTACATGAAATAGTATCGAAATATTGGTAAAAATGAATATATTTACGTAATATCAAACTACATGAAAAACGTGAAAAAATTCACTATATAACCATATTTGAGGATTTTAACTTCAAATCATAGAGCGAGGTTTCGTATTTTTTAGTTCAAATAAAAGACATATGACAATGTTGTTTCCAATACAAATGATAAAAAACAATGTGTTTTCATTAGAATTAACTATAATATTCTTGATTTTCCGTTTATATTAACGAGGGAAGATGTACACGTAAAACCGCTCTAATCCGGCTGAAACGTCGATATATGCAATAAAAAATGAACTTCTCCCCTTTTCAATATCTTACTCAGTATTTTAACGAGTTACAAATAGATGATTGAAAATGAAGTATTTAAGGTTATAATCTAATCAATTATGTGTTTGCATCATTTTTATCGTATATATATATGAATTAATACCCATGGACGGTAAATTCACAAAAACGTGGAAAACGGCAAAATATTGCCTAATTCGATGATATTTTGTTTAAATCACATGAAGGAAAAGGAGATGATAAACGTTAAAATATTGCTAAATTCGATGATTTTTCGTACGAAGCAAAATGCAAGAAAACTTGCTTAAAATGCAATATTATGCGAAATTCTGAGATTTGAAGGCCAAATCACATATCGTGATACTACATGAAATAGTATCGAAATATTGGTAAAAATGAATATATTTACGTAATATCAAACTACATGAAAAACGTGAAAAAAGTCACTATATAACCATATTTGAGGATTTTAACTTCAAATCATAGAGCGAGGTTTCGTATTACTTAGATCCAAGAAAAAACATATCACAATGTTGTTTCCAATACAAATGATAAAAAACAATGTGTTTTCATTAGAATTAACTATAATGTTCTTGATTTTCCGTTTATATTAACGATGGAAGATGTACACGTAAAACCGCTCTAATCCGGCTGAAACGTCGATATATGCAATAAAAAATGAACTTCTCCCCTTTTCAATATCTTACTCAGTATTTTAACGAGTTTCAAATAGATGATTGAAAATGAAGTATTTAAGGTTATAATCTAATCAATTATGTGTTTGCATCATTTTTATCGTATATATATATGAATTAATACCCATGGACGGTAAATTCACAAAAACGTGGAAAACGGCAAAATATTGCCTAATTCGATGATATTTTGTTTAAATCACATGAAGGAAAAGGAGATGATAAACGTTAAAATATTGCTAAATTCGATGATTTTTCGTACGAAGCAAAATGCAAGAAAACTTGCTTAAAATGCAATATTATGCGAAATTCTGAGATTTGAAGGCCAAATCACATATCGTGATACTACATGAAATAGTATCGAAATATTGGTAAAATGAATATATTTACGTAATATCAAACTACATGATTAACGTGAAATAGTTACTATTTTACCATATTTGAGGATTTTACCTTCAAATCATAGAGCGAGGTTTCGTATTATTCAGATCCAAGAAAAGACATATGACAATGTTGTTTCCAATACAAATGATAAAAATCAATGTGTTTTCATTAGAATTAACTAAAATGTTCCTGATTTTTCGTTTATATTACCGATGGAAGATGTACACGAAAACCGCTCTAATCCGGCTGAAACGTCGATATATGCAATAAAATCAGAACTTCTCCGCCTTTCAATATCTTACTCAGTATTTTAACGAGAAAGAAATAGTTGATTGAAAATGAAGTATTTAAGGTTATTATCTAATCAATTATGTGTTTGCATCATTTTTATCGTATATATATATATGAATTAAAATCCATGGACTGAAAATTCACAAAAACGTGGAAAACGGTAAAATATTGCCTAATTCGATGATATTTTGTTTAAATCACATGAAGGAAAAGGAGATGATAAACGTCAAAATATTGCTATATTCGATGATTTTTCGTACGAAAGAAAATGCAAGAAAACTTGCTTAAAATGCAATATTATGCGAAATTCTGAGATTTGAAGGCCAAATCACATATCGTGATACTACATGAAATAGTATCGAAATATTGGTAAAAATGAATATATTTACGTAATATCAAACTACATGAAAAACGTGAAAAAATTCACTATATAACCATATTTGAGGATTTTAACTTCAAATCATAGAGCGAGGTTTCGTATTTTTTAGTTCAAATAAAAGACATATGACAATGTTGTTTCCAATACAAATGATAAAAAACAATGTGTTTTCATTAGAATTAACTATAATGTTCTTGATTTTCCGTTTATATTAACGAGGGAAGATGTACACGTAAAACCGCTCTAATCCGGCTGAAACGTCGATATATGCAATAAAAAATGAACTTCTCCCCTTTTCAATATCTTACTCAGTATTTTAACGAGTTACAAATAGATGATTGAAAATGAAGTATTTAAGGTTATAATCTAATCAATTATGTGTTTGCATCATTTTTATCGTATATATATATGAATTAATACCCATGGACGGTAAATTCACAAAAACGTGGAAAACGGCAAAATATTGCCTAATTCGATGATATTTTGTTTAAATCACATGAAGGAAAAGGAGATGATAAACGTTAAAATATTGCTAAATTCGATGATTTTTCGTACGAAGCAAAATGCAAGAAAACTTGCTTAAAATGCAATATTATGCGAAATTCTGAGATTTGAAGGCCAAATCACATATCGTGATACTACATGAAATAGTATCGAAATATTGGTAAAAATGAATATATTTACGTAATATCAAACTACATGAAAAACGTGAAAAAAGTCACCATAAAACCATATTTGAGGACTTTAACTACAAATCATAGAGCGAGGTTTCGTATTATTTAGTTCCAATAAAAGACATTTGACAATGTTGTTTCCAATACAAATGATAAAAAACAATGTGTTTTCATTAGAATTAACTATAATGTTCTTGATTTTCCGTTTATATTAACGAGGGAAGATGTACACGTAAAACCGCTCTAATCAGGCTGAAACGTCGATATATGCAATAAAAACCGAACTTCTCCTCTTTTCAATATCTTACTCAGTATTTTAACGAGAAACAAATAGATGATTGAAAATGAAGTATTTAAGGTTATAATCTAATCAATTATGTGTTTGCATCATTTTTATCGTATATATATATGAATTAATACCCATGGACGGTAAATTCACAAAAACGTGGAAAACGGCAAAATATTGCCTAATTCGATGATATTTTGTTTAAATCACATGAAGGAAAAGGAGATGATAAACGTTAAAATATTGCTAAATTCGATGATTTTTCGTACGAAGCAAAATGCAAGAAAACTTGCTTAAAATGCAATATTATGCGAAATTCTGAGATTTGAAGGCCAAATCACATATCGTGATACTACATGAAATAGTATCGAAATATTGGTAAAAATGAATATATTTACGTAATATCAAACTACATGAAAAACGTGAAAAAGTCACTATATAACCATGTTTGAGGATTTTACCTTCAAATCATAGAGCGAGGGTTCGTATTATTTAGATCCAAGAAAAGACATATGACAATGTTGTTTCCAATACAAATGATAAAAAACAATGTGTTTTCATTAGAATTAACTATAATGTTCTTGATTTTCCGTTTATATTAACGATGGAAGATGTACACGTAAAACCGGTCTAATCCGGCTAAAACGTCGATATATGCAATAAAAACCGAACTTCTCCCCTTTTCAATATCTTATTCAGTATTTTAACGAGAAACAAATAGATGATTGAAAATGAAGTATTTAAGGTTATTATCTAATCAATTATGTGTTTGCATCATTTTTATCGTATATATATATGAATTAATACCCATGGAGGGAAAATTCACAAAAACGTGGAAAACGGCAAAATATTGCCTAATTCGATGATATTTTGTTTAAATCACATGAAGGAAAAGGAGATGATAAACGTTAAAATATTGCTAAATTCGATGATTTTTCGTACGAAGCAAAAAGCAAGAAAACTTGCTAAAAATGCAATATTATGCGAAATTCTGAGATTTGAAGGCCAAATCACATATCGTGATACTACATGAAATAGTATCGAAATATTGGTAAAAATGAATATATTTACGTAATATCAAACTACATGAAAAACGTGAAAAAAATCACCATATAACCATATTTGAGGATTTTAACTTCAAATCATAGAGCGAGGTTTCGTATTATTTAGTTCCAATAAAAGACATTTGACAATGTTGTTTCCAATACAAATGATAAAAAACAATGTGTTTTCATTAGAATTAACTATAATGTTCTTGATTTTCAGTTTATATTAACGATGGAAGATGTACACGTAAAACCGCTCTAATCCGGCTGAAACGTCGATATATGCAATAAAAACCGAACTTCTCCCCTTTTCAATATCTTACTCAGTATTTTAACGAGTTACAAATAGATGATTGAAAATGAAGTATTTAAGGTTATAATCTAATCAATTATGTGTTTGCATCATTTTTATCGTATATATATGAATTAATACCCATGGACGGAAAATTCACAAAAACGTGGAAAACGGCAAAATATTGCCTAATTCGATGATATTTTGTTTAAATCACATGAAGGAAAAGGAGATGATAAACGTTAAAATATTGCTAAATTCGATGATTTTTCGTACGAAGCAAAATGCAAGAAAACTTGCTTAAAATGCAATATTATGCGAAATTCTGAGATTTGAAGGCCAAATCACATATCGTGATACTACATGAAATAGTATCGAAATATTGGTAAAAATGAATATATTTACGTAATATCAAACTACATGAAAAACGTGAAAAAAGTCACTATATAATCATATTTGAGGATTTTAACTTCCAATCATAGAGCGAGGTTTCGTATTATTTTGATCCAAGAAAAGACATATGACAATGTTGTTTCCAATACAAATGATAAAAAACAATGTGTTTTCATTAGAATTAACTATAATGTTCTTGATTTTCCGTTTATATTCACGAGGGAAGATGTACACGTAAAACCGCTCTAATCCGGCTGAAACGTCGATATATGCAATAAAAACCGACTTCTCCCCTTTTCAATATCTTACTCAGTATTTTAACGAGAAACAAATAGATGATTGAAAATGAAGTATTTAAGGTTATTATCTAATCAATTATGTGTTTACATCATTTTTATCGTATATATATATGAATTAATACCCGTGGACGGAAAATTCACAAAAACGTGGAAAACGGCAAAATATTGCCTAATTCGATGATATTTTGTTTAAATCACATGAAGGAAAAGGAGATGATAAACGTTAAAATATTGCTAAATTCGATGATTTTTCGTACGAAGCAAAATGCAAGAAAACTTGCTTAAAATGCAATATTATGCGAAATTCTGAGATTTGAAGGCCAAATCACATATCGTGATACTACATGAAATAGTATCGAAATATTGGTAAAAATGAATATATTTACGTAATATCAAACTACATGAAAAACGTGAAAAAGTCACTATATAACCATGTTTGAGGATTTTACCTTCAAATCATAGAGCGAGGGTTCGTATTATTTAGATCCAAGAAAAGACATATGACAATGTTGTTTCCAATACAAATGATAAAAAACAATGTGTTTTCATTAGAATTAACTATAATGTTCTTGATTTTCCGTTTATATTAACGAGGGAAGATGTACACGTAAAACCGCTCTAATCAGGCTGAAACGTCGATATATGCAATAAAAACCGAACTTCTCCTCTTTTCAATATCTTACTCAGTATTTTAACGAGAAACAAATAGATGATTGAAAATGAAGTATTTAAGGTTATAATCTAATCAATTATGTGTTTGCATCATTTTTATCGTATATATATATGAATTAATACCCATGGACGGTAAATTCACAAAAACGTGGAAAACGGCAAAATATTGCCTAATTCGATGATATTTTGTTTAAATCACATGAAGGAAAAGGAGATGATAAACGTTAAAATATTGCTAAATTCGATGATTTTTCGTACGAAGCAAAATGCAAGAAAACTTGCTTAAAATGCAATATTATGCGAAATTCTGAGATTTGAAGGCCAAATCACATATCGTGATACTACATGAAATAGTATCGAAATATTGGTAAAATGAATATATTTACGTAATATCAAACTACATGATTAACGTGAAATAGTTACTATTTTACCATATTTGAGGATTTTACCTTCAAATCATAGAGCGAGGTTTCGTATTATTCAGATCCAAGAAAAGACATATGACAATGTTGTTTCCAATACAAATGATAAAAATCAATGTGTTTTCATTAGAATTAACTAAAATGTTCCTGATTTTTCGTTTATATTACCGATGGAAGATGTACACGAAAACCGCTCTAATCCGGCTGAAACGTCGATATATGCAATAAAATCAGAACTTCTCCGCCTTTCAATATCTTACTCAGTATTTTAACGAGAAAGAAATAGTTGATTGAAAATGAAGTATTTAAGGTTATTATCTAATCAATTATGTGTTTGCATCATTTTTATCGTATATATATATGAATTAAAATCCATGGACTGAAAATTCACAAAAACGTGGAAAACGGTAAAATATTGCCTAATTCGATGATATTTTGTTTAAATCACGTGAAGGAAAAGGAGATGATAAACGTCAAAATATTGCTATATTCGATGATTTTTCGTACGAAAGAAAATGCAAGAAAACTTGCTTAAAATGCAATATTATGCGAAATTCTGAGATTTGAAGGCCAAATCACATATCGTGATACTACATGAAATAGTATCGAAATATTGGTAAAAATGAATATATTTACGTAATATCAAACTACATGAAAAACGTGAAAAAATTCACTATATAACCATATTTGAGGATTTTAACTTCAAATCATAGAGCGAGGTTTCGTATTTTTTAGTTCAAATAAAAGACATATGACAATGTTGTTTCCAATACAAATGATAAAAAACAATGTGTTTTCATTAGAATTAACTATAATGTTCTTGATTTTCCGTTTATATTAACGAGGGAAGATGTACACGTAAAACCGCTCTAATCCGGCTGAAACGTCGATATATGCAATAAAAAATGAACTTCTCCCCTTTTCAATATCTTACTCAGTATTTTAACGAGTTACAAATAGATGATTGAAAATGAAGTATTTAAGGTTATAATCTAATCAATTATGTGTTTGCATCATTTTTATCGTATATATATATGAATTAATACCCATGGACGGTAAATTCACAAAAACGTGGAAAACGGCAAAATATTGCCTAATTCGATGATATTTTGTTTAAATCACATGAAGGAAAAGGAGATGATAAACGTTAAAATATTGCTAAATTCGATGATTTTTCGTACGAAGCAAAATGCAAGAAAACTTGCTTAAAATGCAATATTATGCGAAATTCTGAGATTTGAAGGCCAAATCACATATCGTGATACTACATGAAATAGTATCGAAATATTGGTAAAAATGAATATATTTACGTAATATCAAACTACATGAAAAACGTGAAAAAAGTCACTATATAATCATATTTGAGGATTTTAACTTCCAATCATAGAGCGAGGTTTCGTATTATTTTGATCCAAGAAAAGACATATGACAATGTTGTTTCCAATACAAATGATAAAAAACAATGTGTTTTCATTAGAATTAACTATAATGTTCTTGATTTTCCGTTTATATTCACGAGGGAAGATGTACACGTAAAACCGCTCTAATCCGGCTGAAACGTCGATATATGCAATAAAAACCGAACTTCTCCCCTTTTCAATATCTTACTCAGTATTTTAACGAGAAACAAATAGATGATTGAAAATGAAGTATTTAAGGTTATTATCTAATCAATTATGTGTTTGCATCATTTTTATCGTATATATATATGAATTAATACCCATGGAGGGAAAATTCACAAAAACGTGGAAAACGGCAAAATATTGCCTAATTCGATGATATTTTGTTTAAATCACATGAAGGAAAAGGAGATGATAAACGTTAAAATATTGCTAAATTCGATGATTTTTCGTACGAAGCAAAAAGCAAGAAAACTTGCTAAAAATGCAATATTATGCGAAATTCTGAGATTTGAAGGCCAAATCACATATCGTGATACTACATGAAATAGTATCGAAATATTGGTAAAAATGAATATATTTACGTAATATCAAACTACATGAAAAACGTGAAAAAAGTCACCATATAACCATATTTGAGGATTTTAACTTCAAATCATAGAGCGAGGTTTCGTATTATTTAGTTCCAATAAAAGACATTTGACAATGTTGTTTCCAATACAAATGATAAAAAACAATGTGTTTTCATTAGAATTAACTATAATGTTCTTGATTTTCCGTTTATATTAACGAGGGAAGATGTACACGTAAAACCGCTCTAATCAGGCTGAAACGTCGATATATGCAATAAAAACCGAACTTCTCCCCTTTTCAATATCTTACTCAGTATTTTAACGAGAAACAAATAGATGATTGAAAATGAAGTATTTAAGGTTATAATCTAATCAATTATGTGTTTGCATCATTTTTATCGTATATATATATGAATTAATACCCATGGACGGTAAATTCACAAAAACGTGGAAAACGGCAAAATATTGCCTAATTCGATGATATTTTGTTTAAATCACATGAAGGAAAAGGAGATGATAAACGTTAAAATATTGCTAAATTCGATGATTTTTCGTACGAAGCAAAATGCAAGAAAACTTGCTTAAAATGCAATATTATGCGAAATTCTGAGATTTGAAGGCCAAATCACATATCGTGATACTACATGAAATAGTATCGAAATATTGGTAAAAATGAATATATTTACGTAATATCAAACTACATGAAAAACGTGAAAAAAGTCACTATATAATCATATTTGAGGATTTTAACTTCCAATCATAGAGCGAGGTTTCGTATTATTTTGATCCAAGAAAAGACATATGACAATGTTGTTTCCAATACAAATGATAAAAAACAATGTGTTTTCATTAGAATTAACTATAATGTTCTTGATTTTCCGTTTATATTCACGAGGGAAGATGTACACGTAAAACCGCTCTAATCCGGCTGAAACGTCGATATATGCAATAAAAACCGAACTTCTCCCCTTTTCAATATCTTACTCAGTATTTTAACGAGAAACAAATAGATGATTGAAAATGAAGTATTTAAGGTTATTATCTAATCAATTATGTGTTTACATCATTTTTATCGTATATATATATGAATTAATACCCGTGGACGGAAAATTCACAAAAACGTGGAAAACGGCAAAATATTGCCTAATTCGATGATATTTTGTTTAAATCACATGAAGGAAAAGGAGATGATAAACGTTAAAATATTGCTAAATTCGATGATTTTTCGTACGAAGCAAAATGCAAGAAAACTTGCTTAAAATGCAATATTATGCGAAATTCTGAGATTTGAAGGCCAAATCACATATCGTGATACTACATGAAATATTATCGAAATATTGGTAAAAATGAATATATATACGTAATATCAAACTACATGAAAAACGTGAAAAAGTCACTATATAACCATGTTTGAGGATTTTACCTTCAAATCATAGAGCGAGGGTTCGTATTATTTAGATCCAAGAAAAGACATATGACAATGTTGTTTCCAATACAAATGATAAAAAACAATGTGTTTTCATTAGAATTAACTATAATGTTCTTGATTTTCCGTTTATATTAACGATGGAAGATGTACACGTAAAACCGCTCTAATCCGGCTAAAACGTCGATATATGCAATAAAAACCGAACTTCTCCCCTTTTCAATATCTTATTCAGTATTTTAACGAGAAACAAATAGATGATTGAAAATGAAGTATTTAAGGTTATTATCTAATCAATTATGTGTTTGCATCATTTTTATCGTATATATATATGAATTAATACCCATGGAGGGAAAATTCACAAAAACGTGGAAAACGGCAAAATATTGCCTAATTCGATGATATTTTGTTTAAATCACATGAAGGAAAAGGAGATGATAAACGTTAAAATATTGCTAAATTCGATGATTTTTCGTACGAAGCAAAAAGCAAGAAAACTTGCTAAAAATGCAATATTATGCGAAATTCTGAGATTTGAAGGCCAAATCACATATCGTGATACTACATGAAATAGTATCGAAATATTGGTAAAAATGAATATATTTACGTAATATCAAACTACATGAAAAACGTGAAAAAAGTCACCATATAACCATATTTGAGGATTTTAACTTCAAATCATAGAGCGAGGTTTCGTATTATTTAGTTCCAATAAAAGACATTTGACAATGTTGTTTCCAATACAAATGATAAAAAACAATGTGTTTTCATTAGAATTAACTATAATGTTCTTGATTTTCCGTTTATATTAACGAGGGAAGATGTACACGTAAAACCGCTCTAATCAGGCTGAAACGTCGATATATGCAATAAAAACCGAACTTCTCCCCTTTTCAATATCTTACTCAGTATTTTAACGAGAAACAAATAGATGATTGAAAATGAAGTATTTAAGGTTATAATCTAATCAATTATGTGTTTGCATCATTTTTATCGTATATATATATGAATTAATACCCATGGACGGTAAATTCACAAAAACGTGGAAAACGGCAAAATATTGCCTAATTCGATGATATTTTGTTTAAATCACATGAAGGAAAAGGAGATGATAAACGTTAAAATATTGCTAAATTCGATGATTTTTCGTACGAAGCAAAATGCAAGAAAACTTGCTTAAAATGCATTATTATGCGAAATTCTGAGATTTGAAGGCCAAATCACATATCGTGATACTACATGAAATAGTATCGAAATATTGGTAAAAATGAATATATTTACGTAATATCAAACTACATGAAAAACGTGAAAAAAGTCACTATATAATCATATTTGAGGATTTTAACTTCCAATCATAGAGCGAGGTTTCGTATTATTTTGATCCAAGAAAAGACATATGACAATGTTGTTTCCAATACAAATGATAAAAAACAATGTGTTTTCATTAGAATTAACTATAATGTTCTTGATTTTCCGTTTATATTAACGATGGAAGATGTAAACGTAAAACCGCTCTAATCCGGCTGAAACGTCGATATATGCAATAAAAACCGAACTTCTCCCCTTTTCAATATCTTACTCAGTATTTTAACGAGAAACAAATAGATGATTGAAAATGAAGTATTTAAGGTTATTATCTAATCAATTATGTGTTTGCATCATTTTTATCGTATATATATATGAATTAATACCCATGGACGGAAAATTCAGAAAAACGTGGAAAACGGCAAAATATTGCCTAATTCGATGATATTTTGTTTAAATCACATGAAGGAAAAGGAGATGATAAACGTTAAATATTGCTAAATTCTATGATTTTTCGTACGAAGCAAAATGCAAGAAAACTTGCTTAAAATGCAATATTATGCGAAATTCTGAGATTTGAAGGCCAAATCACATATCGTGATACTACATGAAATAGTATCGAAATATTGGTAAAAATGAATATATTTACGTAATATCAAACTACATGAAAAACGTGAAAAAATTCACTATATAACCATATTTGAGGATTTTAACTTCAAATCATAGAGCGAGGTTTCGTATTATTTAGTTCCAATAAAAGACATATGACAATGTTGTTTCCAATACAAATGATAAAAAACAATGTGTTTTCATTAGAATTAACTATAATGTTCTTGATTTTCCGTTTATATTAACGAGGGAAGATGTACACGTAAAACCGCTCTAATCAGGCTGAAACGTCGATATATGCAATAAAAACCGAACTTCTCCCCTTTTCAACATCTTACTCAGTATTTTAACGGGAAACAAATAGAAGATTGAAAATTAAGTACTTAAGGTTATTATCTAATTAATTATGTGTTTGCATCATTTTTATCGTATATATATGAATTAATACCCATGGACTGAAAATTCACAAAAACGTGGAAAACGGCAAAATATTGCCTAATTCGATGATATTTTGTTTAAATCACATGAAGGAAAAGGGGATGATAAACGTCAAAATATTGCTAAATTCGATGATTTTCAGTACGAAACAAAATGCAAGAAAATTTGCTTAAAATGCAATAATATGCGAAATTCTGAGATTTGAAGGCCAAATCACCTATCTTGATACTACATGAAATAGTATCGAAATATTGGTAAAAATGAATATATTTACGTAATATCAAACTACATGAAAAACGTGAAAAAAAGTCACTATATAATCATATTTGAGGATTTTAACTTCCAATCATAGAGCGAGGTTTCGTATTATTTTGATCCAAGAAAAGACATATGACAATGTTGTTTCCAATACAAATGATAAAAAACAATGTGTTTTCATTAGAATTAACTATAATGTTCTTGATTTTCCGTTTATATTAACGATGGAAGATGTACACGTAAAACCGCTCTAATCCGGCTGAAACGTCGATATATGCAATAAAAACCGAACTTCTCCCCTTTTCAATATCTTACTCAGTATTTTAACGAGAAACAAATAGATGATTGAAAATGAAGTATTTAAGGTTATTATCTAATCAATTATGTGTTTGCATCATTTTTATCGTATATATATATGAATTAATACCCATGGACGGAAAATTCAGAAAAACGTGGAAAACGGCAAAATATTGCCTAATTCGATGATATTTTGTTTAAATCACATGAAGGAAAAGGAGATGATAAACGTTAAATATTGCTAAATTCTATGATTTTTCGTACGAAGCAAAATGTAAGAAAACTTGCTTAAAATGCAATATTATGCGAAATTCTGAGATTTGAAGGCCAAATCACATATCGTGATACTACATGAAATAGTATCGAAATATTGGTAAAAATGAATATATTTACGTAATATCAAACTACATGAAAAACGTGAAAAAATTCACTATATAACCATATTTGAGGATTTTAACTTCAAATCATAGAGCGAGGTTTCGTATTATTTAGTTCCAATAAAAGACATATGACAATGTTGTTTCCAATACAAATGATAAAAAACAATGTGTTTTCATTAGAATTAACTATAATGTTCTTGATTTTCCGTTTATATTAACGAGGGAAGATGTACACGTAAAACCGCTCTAATCAGGCTGAAACGTCGATATATGCAATAAAAACCGAACTTCTCCCCTTTTCAACATCTTACTCAGTATTTTAACGGGAAACAAATAGAAGATTGAAAATTAAGTACTTAAGGTTATTATCTAATTAATTATGTGTTTGCATCATTTTTATCGTATATATATGAATTAATACCCATGGACTGAAAATTCACAAAAACGTGGAAAACGGCAAAATATTGCCTAATTCGATGATATTTTGTTTAAATCACATGAAGGAAAAGGGGATGATAAACGTAAAAGTATTGCTAAATTCGATGATTTTCAGTACGAAACAAAATGCAAGAAAATTTGCTTAAAATGCAATAATATGCGAAATTCTGAGATTTGAAGGCCAAATCACCTATCTTGATACTACATGAAATAGTATCGAAATATTGGTAAAAATGAATATATTTACGTAATATCAAACTACATGATTAACGTGAAATAGTTACTATTTTACCATATTTGAGGATTTTACCTTCAAATCATAGAGCGAGGTTTCGTATTATTCAGATCCAAGAAAAGACATATGACAATGTTGTTTCCAATACAAATGATAAAAATCAATGTGTTTTCATTAGAATTAACTAAAATGTTCCTGATTTTCCGTTTATATTACCGATGGAAGATGTACACGAAAACCGCTTTATTCCGGCTGAAACGTCGATATATGAAATAAAATCAGAACTTCTCCGCCTTTCAATATCTTACTCAGCATTTTAACGAGAAAGAAATAGTTGATTGAAAATGTAGTATTTAAGGTTATTATCTAATCAATTATGTGTTTGCATCATTTTTATCGTATATATATGAATTAAAATCCATGGACTGAAAATTCACAAAAACGTGGAAAACGGCATAATATTGCCTAATTCGATGATATTTTGTTTAAATCACATGAAGGAAAAGGAGATGATAAACGTCAAAATATTGCTATATTCGATGATTTTTCGTACGAAAGAAAATGCAAGAAAACTTGCTTAAAATGCAATATTATGCGAAATTCTGAGATTTGAAGGCCAAATCACATATCGTGATACTACATGAAATAGTATCGAAATATTGGTAACAATGAATATATTTACGTAATATCAAACTACATGAAAAACGTGAAAAAAGTCACTATATAACCATATTTGAGGATTTTAACTTCAAATCATAGAGCGAGGTTTCGTATTACTTAGATCCAAGAAAAGACATATCACAATGTTGTTTCCAATACAAATGATAAAAAACAATGTGTTTTCATTAGAATTAACTATAATGTTCTTGATTTTCCGTTTATATTAACGATGGAAGATGTACACGTAAAACCGCTCTAATCCGGCTGAAACGTCGATATATGCAATAAAAACCGAACTTCTCCCCTTTTCAATATCTTACTCAGTATTTTAACGAGAAACAAATAGATGATTGAAAATGAAGTATTTAAGGTTATTATCTAATCAATTATGTGTTTGCATCATTTTTATCGTATATATATATGAATTAATACCCATGGACGGAAAATTCACAAAAACGTGGAAAACGGCAAAATATTGCCTAATTCGATGATATTTTGTTTAAATCACATGAAGGAAAAGGAGATGATAAACGTTAAATATTGCTAAATTCGATGATTTTTCGTACGAAGCAAAATGCAAGAAAACTTGCTTAAAATGCAATATTATGTGAAATTCTGAGATTTGAAGGCCAAATCACATATCGTGATACTACATGAAATAGTATCGAAATATTGGTAAAATGAATATATTTACGTAATATCAAACTACATGATTAACGTGAAATAGTTACTATTTTACCATATTTGAGGATTTTACCTTCAAATCATAGAGCGAGGTTTCGTATTATTCAGATCCAAGAAAAGACATATGACAATGTTGTTTCCAATACAAATGATAAAAATCAATGTGTTTTCATTAGAATTAACTAAAATGTTCCTGATTTTTCGTTTATATTACCGATGGAAGATGTACACGAAAACCGCTCTAATCCGGCTGAAACGTCGATATATGCAATAAAATCAGAACTTCTCCGCCTTTCAATATCTTACTCAGTATTTTAACGAGAAAGAAATAGTTGATTGAAAATGAAGTATTTAAGGTTATTATCTAATCAATTATGTGTTTGCATCATTTTTATCGTATATATATATGAATTAAAATCCATGGAGTGAAAATTCACAAAAACGTGGAAAACAGTAAAATATTGCCTAATTCGATGATATTTTGTTTAAATCACATGAAGGAAAAGGAGATGATAAACGTCAAAATATTGCTTTATTCGATGATTTTTCGTACGAAAGAAAATGCAAGAAAACTTGCTTAAAATGCAATATTATGCGAAATTCTGAGATTTGAAGGCCAAATCACATATCGTGATACTACATGAAATAGTATCGAAATATTGGTAAAAATGAATATATTTACGTAATATCAAACTACATGAAAAACGTGAAAAAATTCACTATATAACCATATTTGAGGATTTTAACTTCAAATCATAGAGCGAGGTTTCGTATTTTTTAGTTCAAATAAAAGACATATGACAATGTTGTTTCCAATACAAATGATAAAAAACAATGTGTTTTCATTAGAATTAACTATAATGTTCTTGATTTTCCGTTTATATTAACGAGGGAAGATGTACACGTAAAACCGCTCTAATCCGGCTGAAACGTCGGAATATGCAATAAAAAATGAACTTCTCCCCTTTTCAATATCTTACTCAGTATTTTAACGAGTTACAAATAGATGAATGAAAATGAAGTATTTAAGGTTATAATCTAATCAATTATGTGTTTGCATCATTTTTATCGTATATATATATGAATTAATACCCATGGACGGTAAATTCACAAAAACGTGGAAAACGGCAAAATATTGCCTAATTCGATGATATTTTGTTTAAATCACATGAAGGAAAAGGAGATGATAAACGTTAAAATATTGCTAAATTCGATGATTTTTCGTACGAAGCAAAATGCAAGAAAACTTGCTTAAAATGCAAAATTATGCGAAATTCTGAGATTTGAAGGCCAAATCACATATCGTGATACTACATGAAATAGTATCGAAATATTGGTAAAAATGAATATATTTACGTAATATCAAACTACATGAAAAACGTGAAAAAAGTCACTATATAATCATATTTGAGGATTTTAACTTCCAATCATAGAGCGAGGTTTCGTATTATTTTGATCCAAGAAAAGACATATGACAATGTTGTTTCCAATACAAATGATAAAAAACAATGTGTTTTCATTAGAATTAACTATAAAGTTCTTGATTTTCCGTTTATATTAACGAGGGAAGATGTACACGTAAAACCGCTCTAATCCGGCTGAAACGTCGATATATGCAATAAAAACCGAACTTCTCCCCTTTTCAATATCTTACTCAGTATTTTAACGAGAAACAAATAGATGATTGAAAATGAAGTATTTAAGGTTATTATCTAATCAATTATGTGTTTACATCATTTTTATCGTATATATATATGAATTAATACCCGTGGACGGAAAATTCACAAAAACGTGGAAAACGGCAAAATATTGCCTAATTCGATGATATTTTGTTTAAATCACATGAAGGAAAAGGAGATGATAAACGTTAAAATATTGCTAAATTCGATGATTTTTCGTACGAAGCAAAATGCATGAAAACTTGCTTAAAATGCAATATTATGCGAAATTCTGAGATTTGAAGGCCAAATCACATATCGTGATACTACATGAAATAGTATCGAAATATTGGTAAAAATGAATATATTTACGTAATATCAAACTACATGAAAAACGTGAAAAAAGTCACCATATAACCATATTTGAGGATTTTAACTTCAAATCATAGAGCGAGGTTTCGTATTATTTAGTTCCAATAAAAGACATTTGACAATGTTGTTTCCAATACAAATGATAAAAAACAATGTGTTTTCATTAGAATTAACTATAATGTTCTTGATTTTCCGTTTATATTAACGAGGGAAGATGTACACGTAAAACCGCTCTAATCAGGCTGAAACGTCGATATATGCAATAAAAACCGAACTTCTCCCCTTTTCAATATCTTACTCAGTATTTTAACGAGAAACAAATAGATGATTGAAAATGAAGTATTTAAGGTTATAATCTAATCAATTATGTGTTTGCATCATTTTTATCGTATATATATATGAATTAATACCCATGGACGGTAAATTCACAAAAACGTGGAAAACGGCAAAATATTGCCTAATTCGATGATATTTTGTTTAAATCACATGAAGGAAAAGGAGATGATAAACGTTAAAATATTGCTAAATTCGATGATTTTTCGTACGAAGCAAAATGCAAGAAAACTTGCTTAAAATGCAATATTATGCGAAATTCTGAGATTTGAAGGCCAAATCACATATCGTGATACTACATGAAATAGTATCGAAATATTGGTAAAAATGAATATATTTACGTAATATCAAACTACATGAAAAACGTGAAAAAGTCACTATATAACCATGTTTGAGGATTTTACCTTCAAATCATAGAGCGAGGGTTCGTATTATTTAGATCCAAGAAAAGACATATGACAATGTTGTTTCCAATACAAATGATAAAAAACAATGTGTTTTCATTAGAATTAACTATAATGTTCTTGATTTTCCGTTTATATTAACGATGGAAGATGTACACGTAAAACCGCTCTAATCCGGCTGAAACGTCGATATATGCAATAAAAACCGAACTTCTCCCCTTTTCAATATATTACTCAGTATTTTAACGAGAAACAAATAGATGATTGAAAATGAAGTATTTAAGGTTATTATCTAATCAATTATGTGTTTGCATCATTTTTATCGTATATATATATGAATTAATACCCATGGACGGAAAATTCACAAAAACGTGGAAAACGGCAAAATATTGCCTAATTCGATGATATTTTGTTTAAATCACATGAAGGAAAAGGAGATGATAAACGTTAAAATATTGCTAAATTCGATGATTTTTCGTACGAAGCAAAATGCAAGAAAACTTGCTTAAAATGCAATATTATGCGAAATTCTGAGATTTGAAGGCCAAATCACATATCGTGATACTACATGAAATAGTTTCGAAATATTGGTAAAAATGAATATATTTACGTAATATCAAACTACATGAAAAACGTGAAAAAAGTCACCATATAACCATATTTGAGGATTTTAACTTCAAATCATAGAGCGAGGTTTCGTATTATTTAGTTCCAATAAAAGACATATGACAATGTTGTTTCCAATACAAATGATAAAAAACAATGTGTTTTCATTAGAATTAACTATAATGTTCTTGATTTTCCGTTTATTTTAACGAGGGAAGATGTACACGTAAAACCGCTCTAATCAGGCTGAAACGTCGATATATGCAATAAAAACCGAACTTCTCCCCTTTTCAATATCTTACTCAGTATTTTAACGAGAAACAAATAGATGATTGAAAATGAAGTATTTAAGGTTATAATCTAATCAATTATGTGTTTGCATCATTTTTATCGTATATATATATGAATTAATACCCATGGACGGTAAATTCACAAAAACGTGGAAAACGGCAAAATATTGCCTAATTCGATGATATTTTGTTTAAATCACATGAAGGAAAAGGAGATGATAAACGTTAAAATATTGCTAAATTCGATGATTTTTCGTACGAAGCAAAATGCAAGAAAACTTGCTTAAAATGTAATATTATGCGAAATTCTGAGATTTGAAGGCCAAATCACATATCGTGATACTACATGAAATATTATCGAAATATTGGTAAAAATGAATATATATACGTAATATCAAACTACATGAAAAACGTGAAAAAGTCACTATATAACCATGTTTGAGGATTTTACCTTCAAATCATAGAGCGAGGGTTCGTATTATTTAGATCCAAGAAAAGACATATGACAATGTTGTTTCCAATACAAATGATAAAAAACAATGTGTTTTCATTAGAATTAACTATAATGTTCTTGATTTTCCGTTTATATTAACGATGGAAGATGTACACGTAAAACCGCTCTAATCCGGCTAAAACGTCGATATATGCAATAAAAACCGAACTTCTCCCCTTTTCAATATCTTATTCAGTATTTTAACGAGAAACAAATAGATGATTGAAAATGAAGTATTTAAGGTTATTATCTAATCAATTATGTGTTTGCATCATTTTTATCGTATATATATATGAATTAATACCCATGGAGGGAAAATTCACAAAAACGTGGAAAACGGCAAAATATTGCCTAATTCGATGATATTTTGTTTAAATCACATGAAGGAAAAGGAGATGATAAACGTTAAAATATTGCTAAATTCGATGATTTTTCGTACGAAGCAAAAAGCAAGAAAACTTGCTAAAAATGCAATATTATGCGAAATTCTGAGATTTGAAGGCCAAATCACATATCGTGATACTACATGAAATAGTATCGAAATATTGGTAAAAATGAATATATTTACGTAATATCAAACTACATGAAAAACGTGAAAAAAGTCACCATATAACCATATTTGAGGATTTTAACTTCAAATCATAGAGCGAGGTTTCGTATTATTTAGTTCCAATAAAAGACATTTGACAATGTTGTTTCCAATACAAATGATAAAAAACAATGTGTTTTCATTAGAATTAACTATAATGTTCTTGATTTTCCGTTTATATTAACGAGGGAAGATGTACACGTAAAACCGCTCTAATCAGGCTGAAACGTCGATATATGCAATAAAAACCGAACTTCTCCCCTTTTCAATATCTTACTCAGTATTTTAACGAGAAACAAATAGATGATTGAAAATGAAGTATTTAAGGTTATAATCTAATCAATTATGTGTTTGCATCATTTTTATCGTATATATATATGAATTAATACCCATGGACGGTAAATTCACAAAAACGTGGAAAACGGCAAAATATTGCCTAATTCGATGATATTTTGTTTAAATCACATGAAGGAAAAGGAGATGATAAACGTTAAAATATTGCTAAATTCGATGATTTTTCGTACGAAGCAAAATGCAAGAAAACTTGCTTAAAATGCATTATTATGCGAAATTCTGAGATTTGAAGGCCAAATCACATATCGTGATACTACATGAAATAGTATCGAAATATTGGTAAAAATGAATATATTTACGTAATATCAAACTACATGAAAAACGTGAAAAAAGTCACTATATAATCATATTTGAGGATTTTAACTTCCAATCATAGAGCGAGGTTTCGTATTATTTTGATCCAAGAAAAGACATATGACAATGTTGTTTCCAATACAAATGATAAAAAACAATGTGTTTTCATTAGAATTAACTATAATGTTCTTGATTTTCCGTTTATATTAACGATGGAAGATGTACACGTAAAACCGCTCTAATCCGGCTGAAACGTCGATATATGCAATAAAAACCGAACTTCTCCCCTTTTCAATATCTTACTCAGTATTTTAACGAGAAACAAATAGATGATTGAAAATGAAGTATTTAAGGTTATTATCTAATCAATTATGTGTTTGCATCATTTTTATCGTATATATATATGAATTAATACCCATGGACGGAAAATTCAGAAAAACGTGGAAAACGGCAAAATATTGCCTAATTCGATGATATTTTGTTTAAATCACATGAAGGAAAAGGAGATGATAAACGTTAAATATTGCTAAATTCTATGATTTTTCGTACGAAGCAAAATGCAAGAAAACTTGCTTAAAATGCAATATTATGCGAAATTCTGAGATTTGAAGGCCAAATCACATATCGTGATACTACATGAAATAGTATCGAAATATTGGTAAAAATGAATATATTTACGTAATATCAAACTACATGAAAAACGTGAAAAAATTCACTATATAACCATATTTGAGGATTTTAACTTCAAATCATAGAGCGAGGTTTCGTATTATTTAGTTCCAATAAAAGACATATGACAATGTTGTTTCCAATACAAATGATAAAAAACAATGTGTTTTCATTAGAATTAACTATAATGTTCTTGATTTTCCGTTTATATTAACGAGGGAAGATGTACACGTAAAACCGCTCTAATCAGGCTGAAACGTCGATATATGCAATAAAAACCGAACTTCTCCCCTTTTCAACATCTTACTCAGTATTTTAACGGGAAACAAATAGAAGATTGAAAATTAAGTACTTAAGGTTATTATCTAATTAATTATGTGTTTGCATCATTTTTATCGTATATATATGAATTAATACCCATGGACTGAAAATTCACAAAAACGTGGAAAACGGCAAAATATTGCCTAATTCGATGATATTTTGTTTAAATCACATGAAGGAAAAGGGGATGATAAACGTCAAAATATTGCTAAATTCGATGATTTTCAGTACGAAACAAAATGCAAGAAAATTTGCTTAAAATGCAATAATATGCGAAATTCTGAGATTTGAAGGCCAAATCACCTATCTTGATACTACATGAAATAGTATCGAAATATTGGTAAAAATGAATATATTTACGTAATATCAAACTACATGATTAACGTGAAATAGTTACTATTTTACCATATTTGAGGATTTTACCTTCAAATCATAGAGCGAGGGTTCGTATTATTTAGATCCAAGAAAAGACATATGACAATGTTGTTTCCAATACAAATGATAAAAAACAATGTGTTTTCATTAGAATTAACTATAATGTTCTTGATTTTCCGTTTATATTAACGATGGAAGATGTACACGTAAAACCGCTCTAATCCGGCTAAAACGTCGATATATGCAATAAAAACCGAACTTCTCCCCTTTTCAATATCTTACTCAGTATTTTAACGAGAAACAAATAGATGATTGAAAATGAAGTATTTAAGGTTATAATCTAATCAATTATGTGTTTGCATCATTTTTATCGTATATATATATGAATTAATACCCATGGACGGTAAATTCACAAAAACGTGGAAAACGGCAAAATATTGCCTAATTCGATGATATTTTGTTTAAATCACATGAAGGAAAAGGAGATGATAAACGTTAAAATATTGCTAAATTCGATGATTTTTCGTACGAAGCAAAATGCAAGAAAACTTGCTTAAAATGCATTATTATGCGAAATTCTGAGATTTGAAGGCCAAATCACATATCGTGATACTACATGAAATAGTATCGAAATATTGGTAAAAATGAATATATTTACGTAATATCAAACTACATGAAAAACGTGAAAAAAGTCACTATATAATCATATTTGAGGATTTTAACTTCCAATCATAGAGCGAGGTTTCGTATTATTTTGATCCAAGAAAAGACATATGACAATGTTGTTTCCAATACAAATGATAAAAAACAATGTGTTTTCATTAGAATTAACTATAATGTTCTTGATTTTCCGTTTATATTAACGATGGAAGATGTACACGTAAAACCGCTCTAATCCGGCTGAAACGTCGATATATGCAATAAAAACCGAACTTCTCCCCTTTTCAATATCTTACTCAGTATTTTAACGAGAAACAAATAGATGATTGAAAATGAAGTATTTAAGGTTATTATCTAATCAATTATGTGTTTGCATCATTTTTATCGTATATATATATGAATTAATACCCATGGACGGAAAATTCAGAAAAACGTGGAAAACGGCAAAATATTGCCTAATTCGATGATATTTTGTTTAAATCACATGAAGGAAAAGGAGATGATAAACGTTAAATATTGCTAAATTCTATGATTTTTCGTACGAAGCAAAATGTAAGAAAACTTGCTTAAAATGCAATATTATGCGAAATTCTGAGATTTGAAGGCCAAATCACATATCGTGATACTACATGAAATAGTATCGAAATATTGGTAAAAATGAATATATTTACGTAATATCAAACTACATGAAAAACGTGAAAAAATTCACTATATAACCATATTTGAGGATTTTAACTTCAAATCATAGAGCGAGGTTTCGTATTATTTAGTTCCAATAAAAGACATATGACAATGTTGTTTCCAATACAAATGATAAAAAACAATGTGTTTTCATTAGAATTAACTATAATGTTCTTGATTTTCCGTTTATATTAACGAGGGAAGATGTACACGTAAAACCGCTCTAATCAGGCTGAAACGTCGATATATGCAATAAAAACCGAACTTCTCCCCTTTTCAACATCTTACTCAGTATTTTAACGGGAAACAAATAGAAGATTGAAAATTAAGTACTTAAGGTTATTATCTAATTAATTATGTGTTTGCATCATTTTTATCGTATATATATGAATTAATACCCATGGACTGAAAATTCACAAAAACGTGGAAAACGGCAAAATATTGCCTAATTCGATGATATTTTGTTTAAATCACATGAAGGAAAAGGGGATGATAAACGTAAAAGTATTGCTAAATTCGATGATTTTCAGTACGAAACAAAATGCAAGAAAATTTGCTTAAAATGCAATAATATGCGAAATTCTGAGATTTGAAGGCCAAATCACCTATCTTGATACTACATGAAATAGTATCGAAATATTGGTAAAAATGAATATATTTACGTAATATCAAACTACATGATTAACGTGAAATAGTTACTATTTTACCATATTTGAGGATTTTACCTTCAAATCATAGAGCGAGGTTTCGTATTATTCAGATCCAAGAAAAGACATATGACAATGTTGTTTCCAATACAAATGATAAAAATCAATGTGTTTTCATTAGAATTAACTAAAATGTTCCTGATTTTCCGTTTATATTACCGATGGAAGATGTACACGAAAACCGCTTTATTCCGGCTGAAACGTCGATATATGCAATAAAATCAGAACTTCTCCGCCTTTCAATATCTTACTCAGCATTTTAACGAGAAAGAAATAGTTGATTGAAAATGTAGTATTTAAGGTTATTATCTAATCAATTATGTGTTTGCATCATTTTTATCGTATATATATATGAATTAAAATCCATGGACTGAAAATTCACAAAAACGTGGAAAACGGCATAATATTGCCTAATTCGATGATATTTTGTTTAAATCACATGAAGGAAAAGGAGATGATAAACGTCAAAATATTGCTATATTCGATGATTTTTCGTACGAAAGAAAATGCAAGAAAACTTGCTTAAAATGCAATATTATGCGAAATTCTGAGATTTGAAGGCCAAATCACATATCGTGATACTACATGAAATAGTATCGAAATATTGGTAAAAATGAATATATTTACGTAATATCAAACTACATGAAAAACGTGAAAAAAGTCACTATATAACCATATTTGAGGATTTTAACTTCAAATCATAGAGCGAGGTTTCGTATTATTTTGATCCAAGAAAAGACATATGACAATGTTGTTTCCAATACAAATGATAAAAAACAATGTGTTTTCATTAGAATTAACTATAATGTTCTTGATTTTCCGTTTATATTAACGATGGAAGATGTACACGTAAAACCGCTCTAATCCGGCTGAAACGTCGATATATGCAATAAAAACCGAACTTCTCCCCTTTTCAATATCTTACTCAGTATTTTAACGAGAAACAAATAGATGATTGAAAATGAAGTATTTAAGGTTATTATCTAATCAATTATGTGTTTGCATCATTTTTATCGTATATATATATGAATTAATACCCATGGACGGAAAATTCAGAAAAACGTGGAAAACGGCAAAATATTGCCTAATTCGATGATATTTTGTTTAAATCACATGAAGGAAAAGGAGATGATAAACGTTAAATATTGCTAAATTCTATGATTTTTCGTACGAAGCAAAATGCAAGAAAACTTGCTTAAAATGCAATATTATGCGAAATTCTGAGATTTGAAGGCCAAATCACATATCGTGATACTACATGAAATAGTATCGAAATATTGGTAAAAATGAATATATTTACGTAATATCAAACTACATGAAAAACGTGAAAAAATTCACTATATAACCATATTTGAGGATTTTAACTTCAAATCATAGAGCGAGGTTTCGTATTATTTAGTTCCAATAAAAGACATATGACAATGTTGTTTCCAATACAAATGATAAAAAACAATGTGTTTTCATTAGAATTAACTATAATGTTCTTGATTTTCCGTTTATATTAACGAGGGAAGATGTACACGTAAAACCGCTCTAATCAGGCTGAAACGTCGATATATGCAATAAAAACCGAACTTCTCCCCTTTTCAACATCTTACTCAGTATTTTAACGGGAAACAAATAGAAGATTGAAAATTAAGTACTTAAGGTTATTATCTAATTAATTATGTGTTTGCATCATTTTTATCGTATATATATGAATTAATACCCATGGACTGAAAATTCACAAAAACGTGGAAAACGGCAAAATATTGCCTAATTCGATGATATTTTGTTTAAATCACATGAAGGAAAAGGGGATGATAAACGTCAAAATATTGCTAAATTCGATGATTTTCAGTACGAAACAAAATGCAAGAAAATTTGCTTAAAATGCAATAATATGCGAAATTCTGAGATTTGAAGGCCAAATCACCTATCTTGATACTACATGAAATAGTATCGAAATATTGGTAAAAATGAATATATTTACGTAATATCAAACTACATGATTAACGTGAAATAGTTACTATTTTACCATATTTGAGGATTTTACCTTCAAATCATAGAGCGAGGGTTCGTATTATTTAGATCCAAGAAAAGACATATGACAATGTTGTTTCCAATACAAATGATAAAAAACAATGTGTTTTCATTAGAATTAACTATAATGTTCTTGATTTTCCGTTTATATTAACGATGGAAGATGTACACGTAAAACCGCTCTAATCCGGCTAAAACGTCGATATATGCAATAAAAACCGAACTTCTCCCCTTTTCAATATCTTACTCAGTATTTTAACGAGAAACAAATAGATGATTGAAAATGAAGTATTTAAGGTTATAATCTAATCAATTATGTGTTTGCATCATTTTTATCGTATATATATATGAATTAATACCCATGGACGGTAAATTCACAAAAACGTGGAAAACGGCAAAATATTGCCTAATTCGATGATATTTTGTTTAAATCACATGAAGGAAAAGGAGATGATAAACGTTAAAATATTGCTAAATTCGATGATTTTTCGTACGAAGCAAAATGCAAGAAAACTTGCTTAAAATGCATTATTATGCGAAATTCTGAGATTTGAAGGCCAAATCACATATCGTGATACTACATGAAATAGTATCGAAATATTGGTAAAAATGAATATATTTACGTAATATCAAACTACATGAAAAACGTGAAAAAAGTCACTATATAATCATATTTGAGGATTTTAACTTCCAATCATAGAGCGAGGTTTCGTATTATTTTGATCCAAGAAAAGACATATGACAATGTTGTTTCCAATACAAATGATAAAAAACAATGTGTTTTCATTAGAATTAACTATAATGTTCTTGATTTTCCGTTTATATTAACGATGGAAGATGTACACGTAAAACCGCTCTAATCCGGCTGAAACGTCGATATATGCAATAAAAACCGAACTTCTCCCCTTTTCAATATCTTACTCAGTATTTTAACGAGAAACAAATAGATGATTGAAAATGAAGTATTTAAGGTTATTATCTAATCAATTATGTGTTTGCATCATTTTTATCGTATATATATATGAATTAATACCCATGGACGGAAAATTCAGAAAAACGTGGAAAACGGCAAAATATTGCCTAATTCGATGATATTTTGTTTAAATCACATGAAGGAAAAGGAGATGATAAACGTTAAATATTGCTAAATTCTATGATTTTTCGTACGAAGCAAAATGTAAGAAAACTTGCTTAAAATGCAATATTATGCGAAATTCTGAGATTTGAAGGCCAAATCACATATCGTGATACTACATGAAATAGTATCGAAATATTGGTAAAAATGAATATATTTACGTAATATCAAACTACATGAAAAACGTGAAAAAATTCACTATATAACCATATTTGAGGATTTTAACTTCAAATCATAGAGCGAGGTTTCGTATTATTTAGTTCCAATAAAAGACATATGACAATGTTGTTTCCAATACAAATGATAAAAAACAATGTGTTTTCATTAGAATTAACTATAATGTTCTTGATTTTCCGTTTATATTAACGAGGGAAGATGTACACGTAAAACCGCTCTAATCAGGCTGAAACGTCGATATATGCAATAAAAACCGAACTTCTCCCCTTTTCAACATCTTACTCAGTATTTTAACGGGAAACAAATAGAAGATTGAAAATTAAGTACTTAAGGTTATTATCTAATTAATTATGTGTTTGCATCATTTTTATCGTATATATATGAATTAATACCCATGGACTGAAAATTCACAAAAACGTGGAAAACGGCAAAATATTGCCTAATTCGATGATATTTTGTTTAAATCACATGAAGGAAAAGGGGATGATAAACGTAAAAGTATTGCTAAATTCGATGATTTTCAGTACGAAACAAAATGCAAGAAAATTTGCTTAAAATGCAATAATATGCGAAATTCTGAGATTTGAAGGCCAAATCACCTATCTTGATACTACATGAAATAGTATCGAAATATTGGTAAAAATGAATATATTTACGTAATATCAAACTACATGATTAACGTGAAATAGTTACTATTTTACCATATTTGAGGATTTTACCTTCAAATCATAGAGCGAGGTTTCGTATTATTCAGATCCAAGAAAAGACATATGACAATGTTGTTTCCAATACAAATGATAAAAATCAATGTGTTTTCATTAGAATTAACTAAAATGTTCCTGATTTTCCGTTTATATTACCGATGGAAGATGTACACGAAAACCGCTTTATTCCGGCTGAAACGTCGATATATGAAATAAAATCAGAACTTCTCCGCCTTTCAATATCTTACTCAGCATTTTAACGAGAAAGAAATAGTTGATTGAAAATGTAGTATTTAAGGTTATTATCTAATCAATTATGTGTTTGCATCATTTTTATCGTATATATATATGAATTAAAATCCATGGACTGAAAATTCACAAAAACGTGGAAAACGGCATAATATTGCCTAATTCGATGATATTTTGTTTAAATCACATGAAGGAAAAGGAGATGATAAACGTCAAAATATTGCTATATTCGATGATTTTTCGTACGAAAGAAAATGCAAGAAAACTTGCTTAAAATGCAATATTATGCGAAATTCTGAGATTTGAAGGCCAAATCACATATCGTGATACTACATGAAATAGTATCGAAATATTGGTAAAAATGAATATATTTACGTAATATCAAACTACATGAAAAACGTGAAAAAAGTCACTATATAACCATATTTGAGGATTTTAACTTCAAATCATAGAGCGAGGTTTCGTATTACTTAGATCCAAGAAAAGACATATCACAATGTTGTTTCCAATACAAATGATAAAAAACAATGTGTTTTCATTAGAATTAACTATAATGTTCTTGATTTTCCGTTTATATTAACGATGGAAGATGTACACGTAAAACCGCTCTAATCCGGCTGAAACGTCGATATATGCAATAAAAACCGAACTTCTCCCCTTTTCAATATCTTACTCAGTATTTTAACGAGAAACAAATAGATGATTGAAAATGAAGTATTTAAGGTTATTATCTAATCAATTATGTGTTTGCATCATTTTTATCGTATATATATATGAATTAATACCCATGGACGGAAAATTCACAAAAACGTGGAAAACGGCAAAATATTGCCTAATTCGATGATATTTTGTTTAAATCACATGAAGGAAAAGGAGATGATAAACGTTAAATATTGCTAAATTCGATGATTTTTCGTACGAAGCAAAATGCAAGAAAACTTGCTTAAAATGCAATATTATGTGAAATTCTGAGATTTGAAGGCCAAATCACATATCGTGATACTACATGAAATAGTATCGAAATATTGGTAAAATGAATATATTTACGTAATATCAAACTACATGATTAACGTGAAATAGTTACTATTTTACCATATTTGAGGATTTTACCTTCAAATCATAGAGCGAGGTTTCGTATTATTCAGATCCAAGAAAAGACATATGACAATGTTGTTTCCAATACAAATGATAAAAATCAATGTGTTTTCATTAGAATTAACTAAAATGTTCCTGATTTTTCGTTTATATTACCGATGGAAGATGTACACGAAAACCGCTCTAATCCGGCTGAAACGTCGATATATGCAATAAAATCAGAACTTCTCCGCCTTTCAATATCTTACTCAGTATTTTAACGAGAAAGAAATAGTTGATTGAAAATGAAGTATTTAAGGTTATTATCTAATCAATTATGTGTTTGCATCATTTTTATCGTATATATATATGAATTAAAATCCATGGAGTGAAAATTCACAAAAACGTGGAAAACAGTAAAATATTGCCTAATTCGATGATATTTTGTTTAAATCACATGAAGGAAAAGGAGATGATAAACGTCAAAATATTGCTTTATTCGATGATTTTTCGTACGAAAGAAAATGCAAGAAAACTTGCTTAAAATGCAATATTATGCGAAATTCTGAGATTTGAAGGCCAAATCACATATCGTGATACTACATGAAATAGTATCGAAATATTGGTAAAAATGAATATATTTACGTAATATCAAACTACATGAAAAACGTGAAAAAATTCACTATATAACCATATTTGAGGATTTTAACTTCAAATCATAGAGCGAGGTTTCGTATTTTTTAGTTCAAATAAAAGACATATGACAATGTTGTTTCCAATACAAATGATAAAAAACAATGTGTTTTCATTAGAATTAACTATAATGTTCTTGATTTTCCGTTTATATTAACGAGGGAAGATGTACACGTAAAACCGCTCTAATCCGGCTGAAACGTCGGATATATGCAATAAAAAATGAACTTCTCCCCTTTTCAATATCTTACTCAGTATTTTAACGAGTTACAAATAGATGAATGAAAATGAAGTATTTAAGGTTATAATCTAATCAATTATGTGTTTGCATCATTTTTATCGTATATATATATGAATTAATACCCATGGACGGTAAATTCACAAAAACGTGGAAAACGGCAAAATATTGCCTAATTCGATGATATTTTGTTTAAATCACATGAAGGAAAAGGAGATGATAAACGTTAAAATATTGCTAAATTCGATGATTTTTCGTACGAAGCAAAATGCAAGAAAACTTGCTTAAAATGCAAATATTATGCGAAATTCTGAGATTTGAAGGCCAAATCACATATCGTGATACTACATGAAATAGTATCGAAATATTGGTAAAAATGAATATATTTACGTAATATCAAACTACATGAAAAACGTGAAAAAAGTCACTATATAATCATATTTGAGGATTTTAACTTCCAATCATAGAGCGAGGTTTCGTATTATTTTGATCCAAGAAAAGACATATGACAATGTTGTTTCCAATACAAATGATAAAAAACAATGTGTTTTCATTAGAATTAACTATAAATGTTCTTGATTTTCCGTTTATATTAACGAGGGAAGATGTACACGTAAAACCGCTCTAATCCGGCTGAAACGTCGATATATGCAATAAAAACCGAACTTCTCCCCTTTTCAATATCTTACTCAGTATTTTAACGAGAAACAAATAGATGATTGAAAATGAAGTATTTAAGGTTATTATCTAATCAATTATGTGTTTACATCATTTTTATCGTATATATATATGAATTAATACCCGTGGACGGAAAATTCACAAAAACGTGGAAAACGGCAAAATATTGCCTAATTCGATGATATTTTGTTTAAATCACATGAAGGAAAAGGAGATGATAAACGTTAAAATATTGCTAAATTCGATGATTTTTCGTACGAAGCAAAATGCAATGAAAACTTGCTTAAAATGCAATATTATGCGAAATTCTGAGATTTGAAGGCCAAATCACATATCGTGATACTACATGAAATAGTATCGAAATATTGGTAAAAATGAATATATTTACGTAATATCAAACTACATGAAAAACGTGAAAAAAGTCACCATATAACCATATTTGAGGATTTTAACTTCAAATCATAGAGCGAGGTTTCGTATTATTTAGTTCCAATAAAAGACATTTGACAATGTTGTTTCCAATACAAATGATAAAAAACAATGTGTTTTCATTAGAATTAACTATAATGTTCTTGATTTTCCGTTTATATTAACGAGGGAAGATGTACACGTAAAACCGCTCTAATCAGGCTGAAACGTCGATATATGCAATAAAAACCGAACTTCTCCCCTTTTCAATATCTTACTCAGTATTTTAACGAGAAACAAATAGATGATTGAAAATGAAGTATTTAAGGTTATAATCTAATCAATTATGTGTTTGCATCATTTTTATCGTATATATATATGAATTAATACCCATGGACGGTAAATTCACAAAAACGTGGAAAACGGCAAAATATTGCCTAATTCGATGATATTTTGTTTAAATCACATGAAGGAAAAGGAGATGATAAACGTTAAAATATTGCTAAATTCGATGATTTTTCGTACGAAGCAAAATGCAAGAAAACTTGCTTAAAATGCAATATTATGCGAAATTCTGAGATTTGAAGGCCAAATCACATATCGTGATACTACATGAAATAGTATCGAAATATTGGTAAAAATGAATATATTTACGTAATATCAAACTACATGAAAAACGTGAAAAAGTCACTATATAACCATGTTTGAGGATTTTACCTTCAAATCATAGAGCGAGGGTTCGTATTATTTAGATCCAAGAAAAGACATATGACAATGTTGTTTCCAATACAAATGATAAAAAACAATGTGTTTTCATTAGAATTAACTATAATGTTCTTGATTTTCCGTTTATATTAACGATGGAAGATGTACACGTAAAACCGCTCTAATCCGGCTGAAACGTCGATATATGCAATAAAAACCGAACTTCTCCCCTTTTCAATATATTACTCAGTATTTTAACGAGAAACAAATAGATGATTGAAAATGAAGTATTTAAGGTTATTATCTAATCAATTATGTGTTTGCATCATTTTTATCGTATATATATATGAATTAATACCCATGGACGGAAAATTCACAAAAACGTGGAAAACGGCAAAATATTGCCTAATTCGATGATATTTTGTTTAAATCACATGAAGGAAAAGGAGATGATAAACGTTAAAATATTGCTAAATTCGATGATTTTTCGTACGAAGCAAAATGCAAGAAAACTTGCTTAAAATGCAATATTATGCGAAATTCTGAGATTTGAAGGCCAAATCACATATCGTGATACTACATGAAATAGTATCGAAATATTGGTAAAAATGAATATATTTACGTAATATCAAACTACATGAAAAACGTGAAAAAAGTCACTATATAACCATATTTGAGGATTTTAACTTCAAATCATAGAGCGAGGTTTCGTATTATTTAGTTCCAATAAAAGACATATGACAATGTTGTTTCCAATACAAATGATAAAAAACAATGTGTTTTCATTAGAATTAACTATAATGTTCTTGATTTTCCGTTTATATTAACGAGGGAAGATGTACACGTAAAACCGCTCTAATCAGGCTGAAACGTCGATATATGCAATAAAAACCGAACTTCTCCCCTTTTCAATATCTTACTCAGTATTTTAACGAGAAACAAATAGATGATTGAAAATGAAGTATTTAAGGTCTACGAATCTATTAATCTAATCAATTATGTGTTTGCATCATTTTTATCGTATATATATATGAATTAATACCCATGGACGGTAAATTCACAAAAACGTGGAAAACGGCAAAATATTGCCTAATTCGATGATATTTTGTTTAAATCACATGAAGGAAAAGGAGATGATAAACGTTAAAATATTGCTAAATTCGATGATTTTTCGTACGAAGCAAAATGCAAGAAAACTTGCTTAAAATGCAATATTATGCGAAATTCTGAGATTTGAAGGCCAAATCACATATCGTGATACTACATGAAATAGTATCGAAATATTGGTAAAAATGAATATATTTACGTAATATCAAACTACATGAAAAACGTGAAAAAGTCACTATATAACCATGTTTGAGGATTTTACCTTCAAATCATAGAGCGAGGGTTCGTATTATTTAGATCCAAGAAAAGACATATGACAATGTTGTTTCCAATACAAATGATAAAAAACAATGTGTTTTCATTAGAATTAACTATAATGTTCTTGATTTTCCGTTTATATTAACGATGGAAGATGTACACGTAAAACCGCTCTAATCCGGCTGAAACGTCGATATATGCAATAAAAACCGAACTTCTCCCCTTTTCAATATCTTACTCAGTATTTTAACGAGAAACAAATAGATGATTGAAAATGAAGTATTTAAGGTTATTATCTAATCAATTATGTGTTTGCATCATTTTTATCGTATATATATATGAATTAATACCCATGGACGGAAAATTCACAAAAACGTGGAAAACGGCAAAATATTGCCTAATTCGATGATATTTTGTTTAAATCACATGAAGGAAAAGGAGATGATAAACGTTAAAATATTGCTAAATTCGATGATTTTTCGTACGAAGCAAAATGCAAGAAAACTTGCTTAAAATGCAATATTATGCGAAATTCTGAGATTTGAAGGCCAAATCACATATCGTGATACTACATGAAATAGTATCGAAATATTGGTAAAAATGAATATATTTACGTAATATCAAACTACATGAAAAACGTGAAAAAAGTCACTATATAACCATATTTGAGGATTTTAACTTCAAATCATAGAGCGAGGTTTCGTATTATTTAGATCCAAGAAAAGACATATGACAATGTTGTTTCCAATACAAATGATAAAAAACAATGTGTTTTCATTAGAATTAACTATAATGTTCTTGATTTTCCGTTTATATTAACGATGGAAGATGTACACGTAAAACCGCTCTAATCCGGCTGAAACGTCGATATATGCAATAAAAACCGAACTTCTCCCCTTTTCAATATCTTACTCAGTATTTTAACGAGAAACAAATAGATGATTGAAAATGAAGTATTTAAGGTTATTATCTAATCAATTATGTGTTTGCATCATTTTTATCGTATATATATATGAATTAATACCCATGGAGGGAAAATTCACAAAAACGTGGAAAACGGCAAAATATTGCCTAATTCGATGATATTTTGTTTAAATCACATGAAGGAAAAGGAGATGATAAACGTTAAAATATTGCTAAATTCGATGATTTTTCGTACGAAGCAAAAAGCAAGAAAACTTGCTAAAAATGCAATATTATGCGAAATTCTGAGATTTGAAGGCCAAATCACATATCGTGATACTACATGAAATAGTATCGAAATATTGGTAAAAATGAATATATTTACGTAATATCAAACTACATGAAAAACGTGAAAAAAGTCACCATATAACCATATTTGAGGATTTTAACTTCAAATCATAGAGCGAGGTTTCGTATTATTTAGTTCCAATAAAAGACATATTGACAATGTTGTTTCCAATACAAATGATAAAAAACAATGTGTTTTCATTAGAATTAACTATAATGTTCTTGATTTTCCGTTTATATTAACGATGGAAGATGTACACGTAAAACCGCTCTAATCCGGCTGAAACGTCGATATATGCAATAAAAACCGAACTTCTCCCCTTTTCAATATCTTACTCAGTATTTTAACGAGAAACAAATAGATGATTGAAAATGAAGTATTTAAGGTTATTATCTAATCAATTATGTGTTTGCATCATTTTTATCGTATATATATATGAATTAATACCCATGGACGGTAAATTCACAAAAACGTGGAAAACGGCAAAATATTGCCTAATTCGATGATATTTTGTTTAAATCACATGAAGGAAAAGGAGATGATAAACGTTAAAATATTGCTAAATTCGATGATTTTTCGTACGAAGCAAAATGCAAGAAAACTTGCTTAAAATGCAATATTATGCGAAATTCTGAGATTTGAAGGCCAAATCACATATCGTGATACTACATGAAATAGTATCGAAATATTGGTAAAAATGAATATATTTACGTAATATCAAACTACATGAAAAACGTGAAAAAAGTCACTATATAACCATATTTGAGGATTTTAACTTCCAATCATAGAGCGAGGTTTCGTATTATTTAGATCCAAGAAAAGACATATGACAATGTTGTTTCCAATACAAATGATAAAAAACAATGTGTTTTCATTAGAATTAACTATAATGTTCTTGATTTTCCGTTTATATTAACGATGGAAGATGTACACGTAAAACCGCTCTAATCCGGCTGAAACGTCGATATATGCAATAAAAACCGAACTTCTCCCCTTTTCAATATCTTACTCAGTATTTTAACGAGAAACAAATAGATGATTGAAAATGAAGTATTTAAGGTTATTATCTAATCAATTATGTGTTTGCATCATTTTTATCGTATATATATATGAATTAATACCCATGGACGGAAAATTCACAAAAACGTGGAAAACGGCAAAATATTGCCTAATTCGATGATATTTTGTTTAAATCACATGAAGGAAAAGGAGATGATAAACGTTAAATATTGCTAAATTCGATGATTTTTCGTACGAAGCAAAATGCAAGAAAACTTGCTTAAAATGCAATATTATGCGAAATTCTGAGATTTGAAGGCCAAATCACATATCGTGATACTACATGAAATAGTATCGAAATATTGGTAAAAATGAATATATTTACGTAATATCAAACTACATGAAAAACGTGAAAAAAGTCACTATATAACCATATTTGAGGATTTTAACTTCAAATCATAGAGCGAGGTTTCGTATTATTTAGTTCCAATAAAAGACATATGACAATGTTGTTTCCAATACAAATGATAAAAAACAATGTGTTTTCATTAGAATTAACTATAATGTTCTTGATTTTCCGTTTATATTAACGAGGGAAGATGTACACGTAAAACCGCTCTAATCAGGCTGAAACGTCGATATATGCAATAAAAACCGAACTTCTCCCCTTTTCAACATCTTACTCAGTATTTTAACGAGAAACAAATAGAATGATTGAAAATGAAGTACTTAAGGTTATTATCTAATTAATTATGTGTTTGCATCATTTTTATCGTATATATATGAATTAATACCCATGGACTGAAAATTCACAAAAACGTGGAAAACGGCAAAATATTGCCTAATTCGATGATATTTTGTTTAAATCACATGAAGGAAAAGGGAGATGATAAACGTCAAAATATTGCTAAATTCGATGATTTTCCGTACGAAACAAAATGCAAGAAAACTTGCTTAAAATGCAATATTATGCGAAATTCTGAGATTTGAAGGCCAAATCACATATCGTGATACTACATGAAATAGTATCGAAATATTGGTAAAAATGAATATATTTACGTAATATCAAACTACATGATTAAACGTGAAAATAGTTACTATATTACCATATTTGAGGATTTTACCTTCAAATCATAGAGCGAGGTTTCGTATTATTCAGATCCAAGAAAAGACATATGACAATGTTGTTTCCAATACAAATGATAAAAATCAATGTGTTTTCATTAGAATTAACTATAATGTTCCTGATTTTCCGTTTATATTAACGATGGAAGATGTACACGTAAAACCGCTCTAATTCCGGCTGAAACGTCGATATATGCAATAAAAATCAGAACTTCTCCGCCTTTTCAATATCTTACTCAGTATTTTAACGAGAAAGAAATAGATTGATTGAAAATGAAGTATTTAAGGTTATTATCTAATCAATTATGTGTTTGCATCATTTTTATCGTATATATATATGAATTAAATACCATGGACTGAAAATTCACAAAAACGTGGAAAACGGCAAAATATTGCCTAATTCGATGATATTTTGTTTAAATCACATGAAGGAAAAGGAGATGATAAACGTCAAAATATTGCTATATTCGATGATTTTTCGTACGAAGAAAATGCAAGAAAACTTGCTTAAAATGCAATATTATGCGAAATTCTGAGATTTGAAGGCCAAATCACATATCGTGATACTACATGAAATAGTATCGAAATATTGGTAAAAATGAATATATTTACGTAATATCAAACTACATGAAAAACGTGAAAAAAGTCACTATATAACCATATTTGAGGATTTTAACTTCAAATCATAGAGCGAGGTTTCGTATTATTTAGATCCAAGAAAAGACATATGACAATGTTGTTTCCAATACAAATGATAAAAAACAATGTGTTTTCATTAGAATTAACTATAATGTTCTTGATTTTCCGTTTATATTCACGATGGAAGATGTACACGTAAAACCGCTCTAATCCGGCTGAAACGTCGATATATGCAATAAAAACCGAACTTCTCCCCTTTTCAATATCTTACTCAGTATTTTAACGAGAAACAAATAGATGATTGAAAATGAAGTATTTAAGGTTATTATCTAATCAATTATGTGTTTACATCATTTTTATCGTATATATATATGAATTAATACCCATGGACGGAAAATTCACAAAAACGTGGAAAACGGCAAAATATTGCCTAATTCGATGATATTTTGTTTAAATCACATGAAGGAAAAGGAGATGATAAACGTTAAAATATTGCTAAATTCGATGATTTTTCGTACGAAGCAAAATGCAAGAAAACTTGCTTAAAATGCAATATTATGCGAAATTCTGAGATTTGAAGGCCAAATCACATATCGTGATACTACATGAAATAGTATCGAAATATTGGTAAAAATGAATATATTTACGTAATATCAAACTACATGAAAAACGTGAAAAAGTCACTATATAACCATATTTGAGGATTTTACCTTCAAATCATAGAGCGAGGGTTCGTATTATTTAGATCCAAGAAAAGACATATGACAATGTTGTTTCCAATACAAATGATAAAAAACAATGTGTTTTCATTAGAATTAACTATAATGTTCTTGATTTTCCGTTTATATTAACGATGGAAGATGTACACGTAAAACCGCTCTAATCCGGCTGAAACGTCGATATATGCAATAAAAACCGAACTTCTCCCCTTTTCAATATCTTACTCAGTATTTTAACGAGAAACAAATAGATGATTGAAAATGAAGTATTTAAGGTTATTATCTAATCAATTATGTGTTTGCATCATTTTTATCGTATATATATATGAATTAATACCCATGGAGGGAAAATTCACAAAAACGTGGAAAACGGCAAAATATTGCCTAATTCGATGATATTTTGTTTAAATCACATGAAGGAAAAGGAGATGATAAACGTTAAAATATTGCTAAATTCGATGATTTTTCGTACGAAGCAAAATGCAAGAAAACTTGCTTAAAATGCAATATTATGCGAAATTCTGAGATTTGAAGGCCAAATCACATATCGTGATACTACATGAAATAGTATCGAAATATTGGTAAAAATGAATATATTTACGTAATATCAAACTACATGAAAAACGTGAAAAAAGCACCTATATAACCATATTTGAGGATTTTAACTTCAAATCATAGAGCGAGGTTTCGTATTATTTAGTTCCAATAAAAGACATATTGACAATGTTGTTTCCAATACAAATGATAAAAAACAATGTGTTTTCATTAGAATTAACTATAATGTTCTTGATTTTCCGTTTATATTAACGAGGGAAGATGTACACGTAAAACCGCTCTAATCAGGCTGAAACGTCGATATATGCAATAAAAACCGAACTTCTCCCCTTTTCAATATCTTACTCAGTATTTTAACGAGAAACAAATAGATGATTGAAAATGAAGTATTTAAGGTTATAATCTAATCAATTATGTGTTTGCATCATTTTTATCGTATATATATATGAATTAATACCCATGGACGGTAAATTCACAAAAACGTGGAAAACGGCAAAATATTGCCTAATTCGATGATATTTTGTTTAAATCACATGAAGGAAAAGGAGATGATAAACGTTAAAATATTGCTAAATTCGATGATTTTTCGTACGAAGCAAAATGCAAGAAAACTTGCTTAAAATGCAATATTATGCGAAATTCTGAGATTTGAAGGCCAAATCACATATCGTGATACTACATGAAATAGTATCGAAATATTGGTAAAAATGAATATATTTACGTAATATCAAACTACATGAAAAACGTGAAAAAAGTCACTATATAATCATATTTGAGGATTTTAACTTCCAATCATAGAGCGAGGTTTCGTATTATTTTGATCCAAGAAAAGACATATGACAATGTTGTTTCCAATACAAATGATAAAAAACAATGTGTTTTCATTAGAATTAACTATAATGTTCTTGATTTTCCGTTTATATTAACGATGGAAGATGTACACGTAAAACCGCTCTAATCCGGCTGAAACGTCGATATATGCAATAAAAACCGAACTTCTCCCCTTTTCAATATCTTACTCAGTATTTTAACGAGAAACAAATAGATGATTGAAAATGAAGTATTTAAGGTTATTATCTAATCAATTATGTGTTTGCATCATTTTTATCGTATATATATATGAATTAATACCCATGGACGGAAAATTCACAAAAACGTGGAAAACGGCAAAATATTGCCTAATTCGATGATATTTTGTTTAAATCACATGAAGGAAAAGGAGATGATAAACGTTAAAATATTGCTAAATTCGATGATTTTTCGTACGAAGCAAAATGCAAGAAAACTTGCTTAAAATGCAATATTATGCGAAATTCTGAGATTTGAAGGCCAAATCACATATCGTGATACTACATGAAATAGTATCGAAATATTGGTAAAAATGAATATATTTACGTAATATCAAACTACATGAAAAACGTGAAAAAAGTCACTATATAACCATATTTGAGGATTTTAACTTCAAATCATAGAGCGAGGTTTCGTATTATTTAGTTCCAATAAAAGACATATGACAATGTTGTTTCCAATACAAATGATAAAAAACAATGTGTTTTCATTAGAATTAACTATAATGTTCTTGATTTTCCGTTTATATTAACGAGGGAAGATGTACACGTAAAACCGCTCTAATCAGGCTGAAACGTCGATATATGCAATAAAAACCGAACTTCTCCCCTTTTCAATATCTTACTCAGTATTTTAACGAGAAACAAATAGATGATTGAAAATGAAGTATTTAAGGTTATTATCTAATCAATTATGTGTTTGCATCATTTTTATCGTATATATATATGAATTAATACCCATGGACGGAAAATTCACAAAAACGTGGAAAACGGCAAAATATTGCCTAATTCGATGATATTTTGTTTAAATCACATGAAGGAAAAGGAGATGATAAACGTTAAAATATTGCTAAATTCGATGATTTTTCGTACGAAGCAAAATGCAAGAAAACTTGCTTAAAATGCAATATTATGCGAAATTCTGAGATTTGAAGGCCAAATCACATATCGTGATACTACATGAAATAGTATCGAAATATTGGTAAAAATGAATATATTTACGTAATATCAAACTACATGATAAACGTGAAAAAGTCACTATATAACCATATTTGAGGATTTTACCTTCAAATCATAGAGCGAGGTTTCGTATTATTTAGATCCAAGAAAAGACATATGACAATGTTGTTTCCAATACAAATGATAAAAACAATGTGTTTTCATTAGAATTAACTATAATGTTCTTGATTTTCCGTTTATATTAACGATGGAAGATGTACACGTAAAACCGCTCTAATCCGGCTGAAACGTCGATATATGCAATAAAAACCGAACTTCTCCCCTTTTCAATATCTTACTCAGTATTTTAACGAGAAACAAATAGATGATTGAAAATGAAGTATTTAAGGTTATTATCTAATCAATTATGTGTTTGCATCATTTTTATCGTATATATATATGAATTAATACCCATGGACTGAAAATTCACAAAAACGTGGAAAACGGCAAAATATTGCCTAATTCGATGATATTTTGTTTAAATCACATGAAGGAAAAGGAGATGATAAACGTCAAAATATTGCTAAATTCGATGATTTTTCGTACGAAAGCAAAATGCAAGAAAACTTGCTTAAAATGCAATATTATGCGAAATTCTGAGATTTGAAGGCCAAATCACATATCGTGATACTACATGAAATAGTATCGAAATATTGGTAAAAATGAATATATTTACGTAATATCAAACTACATGAAAAACGTGAAAAAAGTCACTATATAACCATATTTGAGGATTTTAACTTCAAATCATAGAGCGAGGTTTCGTATTATTTAGATCCAAGAAAAGACATATGACAATGTTGTTTCCAATACAAATGATAAAAAACAATGTGTTTTCATTAGAATTAACTATAATGTTCTTGATTTTCCGTTTATATTAACGATGGAAGATGTACACGTAAAACCGCTCTAATCCGGCTGAAACGTCGATATATGCAATAAAAACCGAACTTCTCCCCTTTTCAATATCTTACTCAGTATTTTAACGAGAAACAAATAGATGATTGAAAATGAAGTATTTAAGGTTATTATCTAATCAATTATGTGTTTGCATCATTTTTATCGTATATATATATGAATTAATACCCATGGACGGAAAATTCACAAAAACGTGGAAAACGGCAAAATATTGCCTAATTCGATGATATTTTGTTTAAATCACATGAAGGAAAAGGAGATGATAAACGTTAAAATATTGCTAAATTCGATGATTTTTCGTACGAAGCAAAATGCAAGAAAACTTGCTTAAAATGCAATATTATGCGAAATTCTGAGATTTGAAGGCCAAATCACATATCGTGATACTACATGAAATAGTATCGAAATATTGGTAAAAATGAATATATTTACGTAATATCAAACTACATGAAAAACGTGAAAAAAGTCACTATATAACTCATATTTGAGGATTTTAACTTCAAATCATAGAGCGAGGTTTCGTATTATTTAGATCCAAGAAAAGACATATGACAATGTTGTTTCCAATACAAATGATAAAAAACAATGTGTTTTCATTAGAATTAACTATAATGTTCTTGATTTTCCGTTTATATTAACGATGGAAGATGTACACGTAAAACCGCTCTAATCCGGCTGAAACGTCGATATATGCAATAAAAACCGAACTTCTCCCCTTTTCAATATCTTACTCAGTATTTTAACGAGAAACAAATAGATGATTGAAAATGAAGTATTTAAGGTTATTATCTAATCAATTATGTGTTTGCATCATTTTTATCGTATATATATATGAATTAATACCCATGGACGGAAAATTCACAAAAACGTGGAAAACGGCAAAATATTGCCTAATTCGATGATATTTTGTTTAAATCACATGAAGGAAAAGGAGATGATAAACGTTAAAATATTGCTAAATTCGATGATTTTTCGTACGAAGCAAAATGCAAGAAAACTTGCTTAAAATGCAATATTATGCGAAATTCTGAGATTTGAAGGCCAAATCACATATCGTGATACTACATGAAATAGTATCGAAATATTGGTAAAAATGAATATATTTACGTAATATCAAACTACATGAAAAACGTGAAAAAAGTCACTATATAACCATATTTGAGGATTTTACCTTCAAATCATAGAGCGAGGTTTCGTATTATTTAGATCCAATAAAAGACATATGACAATGTTGTTTCCAATACAAATGATAAAAAACAATGTGTTTTCATTAGAATTAACTATAATGTTCTTGATTTTCCGTTTATATTAACGATGGAAGATGTACACGTAAAACCGCTCTAATCCGGCTGAAACGTCGATATATGCAATAAAAACCGAACTTCTCCCCTTTTCAATATCTTACTCAGTATTTTAACGAGAAACAAATAGATGATTGAAAATGAAGTATTTAAGGTTATTATCTAATCAATTATGTGTTTGCATCATTTTTATCGTATATATATATGAATTAATACCCATGGACGGAAAATTCACAAAAACGTGGAAAACGGCAAAATATTGCCTAATTCGATGATATTTTGTTTAAATCACATGAAGGAAAAGGAGATGATAAACGTTAAAATATTGCTAAATTCGATGATTTTTCGTACGAAGCAAAATGCAAGAAAACTTGCTTAAAATGCAATATTATGCGAAATTCTGAGATTTGAAGGCCAAATCACATATCGTGATACTACATGAAATAGTATCGAAATATTGGTAAAAATGAATATATTTACGTAATATCAAACTACATGAAAAACGTGAAAAAAGTCACTATATAACCATATTTGAGGATTTTAACTTCAAATCATAGAGCGAGGTTTCGTATTATTTAGATTCCAATAAAAGACATATGACAATGTTGTTTCCAATACAAATGATAAAAAACAATGTGTTTTCATTAGAATTAACTATAATGTTCTTGATTTTCCGTTTATATTAACGATGGAAGATGTACACGTAAAACCGCTCTAATCAGGCTGAAACGTCGATATATGCAATAAAAACCGAACTTCTCCCCTTTTCAATATCTTACTCAGTATTTTAACGAGAAACAAATAGATGATTGAAAATGAAGTATTTAAGGTTATTATCTAATCAATTATGTGTTTGCATCATTTTTATCGTATATATATATGAATTAATACCCATGGACGGTAAATTCACAAAAACGTGGAAAACGGCAAAATATTGCCTAATTCGATGATATTTTGTTTAAATCACATGAAGGAAAAGGAGATGATAAACGTTAAAATATTGCTAAATTCGATGATTTTTCGTACGAAGCAAAATGCAAGAAAACTTGCTTAAAATGCAATATTATGCGAAATTCTGAGATTTGAAGGCCAAATCACATATCGTGATACTACATGAAATAGTATCGAAATATTGGTAAAAATGAATATATTTACGTAATATCAAACTACATGAAAAACGTGAAAAAAGTCACTATATAATCATATTTGAGGATTTTAACTTCCAATCATAGAGCGAGGTTTCGTATTATTTAGATCCAAGAAAAGACATATGACAATGTTGTTTCCAATACAAATGATAAAAAAACAATGTGTTTTCATTAGAATTAACTATAATGTTCTTGATTTTCCGTTTATATTAACGATGGAAGATGTACACGTAAAACCGCTCTAATCCGGCTGAAACGTCGATATATGCAATAAAAACCGAACTTCTCCCCTTTTCAATATCTTACTCAGTATTTTAACGAGAAACAAATAGATGATTGAAAATGAAGTATTTAAGGTTATTATCTAATCAATTATGTGTTTGCATCATTTTTATCGTATATATATATGAATTAATACCCATGGACGGAAAATTCAGAAAAACGTGGAAAACGGCAAAATATTGCCTAATTCGATGATATTTTGTTTAAATCACATGAAGGAAAAGGAGATGATAAACGTTAAATATTGCTAAATTCTATGATTTTTCGTACGAAGCAAAATGCAAGAAAACTTGCTTAAAATGCAATATTATGCGAAATTCTGAGATTTGAAGGCCAAATCACATATCGTGATACTACATGAAATAGTATCGAAATATTGGTAAAAATGAATATATTTACGTAATATCAAACTACATGAAAAACGTGAAAAAAGTCACTATATAACCATATTTGAGGATTTTAACTTCAAATCATAGAGCGAGGTTTCGTATTATTTAGTTCCAATAAAAGACATATGACAATGTTGTTTCCAATACAAATGATAAAAAACAATGTGTTTTCATTAGAATTAACTATAATGTTCTTGATTTTCCGTTTATATTAACGAGGGAAGATGTACACGTAAAACCGCTCTAATCAGGCTGAAACGTCGATATATGCAATAAAAACCGAACTTCTCCCCTTTTCAACATCTTACTCAGTATTTTAACGGGAAACAAATAGAAGATTGAAAATGAAGTACTTAAGGTTATTATCTAATTAATTATGTGTTTGCATCATTTTTATCGTATATATATGAATTAATACCCATGGACTGAAAATTCACAAAAACGTGGAAAACGGCAAAATATTGCCTAATTCGATGATATTTTGTTTAAATCACATGAAGGAAAAGGGGATGATAAACGTCAAAATATTGCTAAATTCGATGATTTTCCGTACGAAACAAAATGCAAGAAAACTTGCTTAAAATGCAATATTATGCGAAATTCTGAGATTTGAAGGCCAAATCACATATCGTGATACTACATGAAATAGTATCGAAATATTGGTAAAATGAATATATTTACGTAATATCAAACTACATGATTAACGTGAAATAGTTACAATTTTACCATATTTGAGGATTTTACCTTCAAATCATAGAGCGAGGTTTCGTATTATTCAGATCCAAGAAAAGACATATGACAATGTTGTTTCCAAGAAAAATGATAAAAATCAATGTGTTTTCATTAGAATTAACTAAATGTTCCTGATTTTCCGTTTATATTAACGATGGAAGATGTACACGAAAACCGCTCTATTCCGGCTGAAACGTCGATATATGCAATAAAATCAGAACTTCTCCGCCTTTGAATATCTTACTCAGTATTTTAACGAGAAAGAAATAGTTGATTGAAAATGAAGCATTTAAGGTTATTATCTAATCAATTATTTGTTTGCATCATTTTTATCGTATATATATATGAATTAAAATCCATGGACTGAAAATTCACAAAAACGTGGAAAACGGCAAAATATTGCCTAATTCGATGATATTTTGTTTAAATCACATGAAGGAAAAGGAGATGATAAACGTCAAAATATTGCTATATTCGATGATTTTTCGTACGAAAGAAAATGCAAGAAAACTTGCTTAAAATGCATTATTATGCGAAATTCTGAGATTTGAAGGCCAAATCACATATCGTGATACTACATGAAATAGTATCGAAATATTGGTAAAAATGAATATATTTACGTAATATCAAACTACATGAAAAACGTGAAAAAAATCACTATATAACCATATTTGAGGATTTTAACTTCAAATCATAGAGCGAGGTTTCGTATTATTTAGTTCCAATAAAAGACATATGACAATGTTGTTTCCAATACAAATGATAAAAAACAATGTGTTTTCATTAGAATTAACTATAATGTTCTTGATTTTCCGATTATATTAACGGTGGAAGATGTACACGTAAAACCGCTCTAATCAGGCTGAAACGTCGATATATGCAATAAAAACCGAACTTCTCCCCTTTTCAACATCTTACTCAGTATTTTAACGAGAAACAAATAGATGATTGAAAATGAAGTATTTAAGGTTATTATCTAATCAATTATGTGTTTGCATCATTTTTATCGTATATATATATAAATTAATACCCATGGACGGAAAATTCACAAAAACGTGGAAAACGGCAAAATATTGCCTAGTTCGATGATATTTTGTTTATATCACATGAAGGAAATGGAGATGATAAACGTCAAAATATTGCTATATTCGATGATTTTTCGTACGAAACAAAATGCAAGAAAACTTGCCTAAAATGCAATATTATGCGAAATTCTGAGATTTGAAGGCCAAATCACATATCGTGATACTACATGAAATAGTATCGAAATATTGGTAAAAATGAATATATTTACGTAATATCAAACTACATGAAAAACGTGAAAAAAATCACTATATAACTATATTTGAGGATTTTAACTTCAAATCATAGAGCGAGGTTTCGTATTATTTAGTTCCAATAAAAGACATATGACAATGTTGTTTCCAATACAAATGATAAAAAACAATGTGTTTTCATTAGAATTAACTATAATGTTCTTGATTTTCCGATTATATTAACGATGGAAGATGTACACGTAAAACCGCTCTAATCCGGCTGAAACGTCGATATATGCAATAAAAACCGAACTTCTCCCCTTTTCAATATCTTACTCAGTATTTTAACGAGAAACAAATAGATGATTGAAAATGAAGTATTTAAGGTTATTATCTAATCAATTATGTGTTTTCATCATTTTTATCGTATATATATATGAATTAAAATCCATGGACTGAAAATTCACAAAAACGTGGAAAACGGCAAAATATTGCCTAATTCGATGATATTTTGTTTAAATCACATGAAGGAAAAGGAGATGATAAACGTCAAAATATTGCTATATTCGATGATTTTTCGTACGAAAGAAAATGCAAGAAAACTTGCTTAAAATGCATTATTATGCGAAATTCTGAGATTTGAAGGCCAAATCACATATCGTGATACTACATGAAATAGTATCGAAATATTGGTAAAAATGAATATATTTACGTAATATCAAACTACATGAAAAACGTGAAAAAAATCACTATATAACTATATTTGAGGATTTTAACTTCAAATCATAGAGCGAGGTTTCGTATTATTTAGTTCCAATAAAAGACATATGACAATGTTGTTTCCAATACAAATGATAAAAAACAATGTGTTTTCATTAGAATTAACTATAATGTTCTTGATTTTCCGATTATATTAACGATGGAAGATGTACACGTAAAACCGCTCTAATCCGGCTGAAACGTCGATATATGCAATAAAAACCGAACTTCTCCCCTTTTCAATATCTTACTCAGTATTTTAACGAGAAACAAATAGATGATTGAAAATGAAGTATTTAAGGTTATTATCTAATCAATTATGTGTTTTCATCATTTTTATCGTATATATATATGAATTAAAATCCATGGACTGAAAATTCACAAAAACGTGGAAAACGGCAAAATATTGCCTAATTCGATGATATTTTGTTTAAATCACATGAAGGAAAAGGAGATGATAAACGTCAAAATATTGCTATATTCGATGATTTTTCGTACGAAAGAAAATGCAAGAAAACTTGCTTAAAATGCATTATTATGCGAAATTCTGAGATTTGAAGGCCAAATCACATATCGTGATACTACATGAAATAGTATCGAAATATTGGTAAAAATGAATATATTTACGTAATATCAAACTACATGAAAAACGTGAAAAAAATCACTATATAACCATATTTGAGGATTTTAACTTCAAATCATAGAGCGAGGTTTCGTATTATTTAGTTCCAATAAAAGACATATGACAATGTTGTTTCCAATACAAATGATAAAAAACAATGTGTTTTCATTAGAATTAACTATAATGTTCTTGATTTTCCGATTATATTAACGGTGGAAGATGTACACGTAAAACCGCTCTAATCAGGCTGAAACGTCGATATATGCAATAAAAACCGAACTTCTCCCCTTTTCAACATCTTACTCAGTATTTTAACGAGAAACAAATAGATGATTGAAAATGAAGTATTTAAGGTTATTATCTAATCAATTATGTGTTTGCATCATTTTTATCGTATATATATATAAATTAATACCCATGGACGGAAAATTCACAAAAACGTGGAAAACGGCAAAATATTGCCTAGTTCGATGATATTTTGTTTATATCACATGAAGGAAATGGAGATGATAAACGTCAAAATATTGCTATATTCGATGATTTTTCGTACGAAACAAAATGCAAGAAAACTTGCCTAAAATGCAATATTATGCGAAATTCTGAGATTTGAAGGCCAAATCACATATCGTGATACTACATGAAATAGTATCGAAATATTGGTAAAAATGAATATATTTACGTAATATCAAACTACATGAAAAACGTGAAAAAAATCACTATATAACTATATTTGAGGATTTTAACTTCAAATCATAGAGCGAGGTTTCGTATTATTTAGTTCCAATAAAAGACATATGACAATGTTGTTTCCAATACAAATGATAAAAAACAATGTGTTTTCATTAGAATTAACTATAATGTTCTTGATTTTCCGATTATATTAACGATGGAAGATGTACACGTAAAACCGCTCTAATCCGGCTGAAACGTCGATATATGCAATAAAAACCGAACTTCTCCCCTTTTCAATATCTTACTCAGTATTTTAACGAGAAACAAATAGATGATTGAAAATGAAGTATTTAAGGTTATTATCTAATCAATTATGTGTTTTCATCATTTTTATCGTATATATATATGAATTAATACCCATGGTCGGAAAATTCACAAAAACGTGGAAAACGGCATAATATTGCCTAATTCGATGATATTTTGTTTAAATCACATGAAGGAAAAGGAGATGATAAACGTTAAAATATTGCTAAATTCGAAGATTTTTCGTACGAAGCAAAATGCAAGAAAACTTGCTTAAAATGCAATATTATGCGAAATTCTGAGATTTGAAGGCCAAATCACATATCGTGATACTACATGAAATAGTATCGAAATATTGGTAAAATGAATATATTTACGTAATATCAAACTACATGATTAACGTGAAATAGTTACTATTTTACCATATTTGAGGATTTTACCTTCAAATCATAGAGCGAGGTTTCGTATTATTCAGATCCAAGAAAAGACATATGACAATGTTGTTTCCAAGAAAAATGATAAAAATCAATGTGTTTTCATTAGAATTAACTAAAATGTTCCTGATTTTCCGTTTATATTAACGATGGAAGATGTACACGAAAACCGCTCTATTCCGGCTGAAACGTCGATATATGCAATAAAATCAGAACTTCTCCGCCTTTGAATATCTTACTCAGTATTTTAACGAGAAAGAAATAGTTGATTGAAAATGAAGCATTTAAGGTTATTATCTAATCAATTATGTGTTTGCATCAATTTTATCGTATATATATATGAATTAAAATCCATGGACTGAAAATTCACAAAAACGTGGAAAACGGCAAAATATTGCCTAATTCGATGATATTTTGTTTAAATCACATGAAGGAAAAGGAGATGATAAACGTCAAAATATTGCTATATTCGATGATTTTTCGTACGAAAGAAAATGCAAGAAAACTTGCTTAAAATGCATTATTATGCGAAATTCTGAGATTTGAAGGCCAAATCACATATCGTGATACTACATGAAATAGTATCGAAATATTGGTAAAAATTAATATATTTACGTAATATCAAACTACATGAAAAACGTGAAAAAAATCACTATATAACCATATTTGAGGATTTTAACTTCAAATCATAGAGCGAGGTTTCGTATTATTTAGTTCCAATAAAAGACATATGACAATGTTGTTTCCAATACAAATGATAAAAAACAATGTGTTTTCATTAGAATTAACTATAATGTTCTTGATTTTCCGATTATATTAACGATGGAAGATGTACACGTAAAACCGCTCTAATCCGGCTGAAACGTCGATATGCAATAAAAACCGAACTTCTCCCCTATTCAATATCTTACTCAGTATTTTAACGAGAAACAAATAGATGATTGAAAATGAAGTATTTAAGGTTATTATCCAATCAATTATGTGTTTGCATCATTTTTATCGTATATATATATGAATTAATACCCATGGACGGAAAATTCACAAAAACATGGAAAACGGCAAAATATTGCCTAATTCGATGATATTTTGTTTAAATCACATGAAGGAAAAGGAGATGATAAACGTTAAAATATTGCTAAATTCGAAGATTTTTCGTACGAAGCAAAATGCAAGAAAACTTGCTTAAAATGCAATATTATGCGAAATTCTGAGATTTGAAGGCCAAATCACATATCGTGATACTACATGAAATAGTATCGAAATATTGGTAAAAATGAATATATTTACGTAATATCAAACTACATGAAAAACGTGAAAAAAGTCACTATATAACCATATTTGAGGATTTTACCTTCAAATCATAGAGCGAGGTTTCGTATTATGAAGATCCAAGAAAAGACATATGAAAATGTTGTTTCCAATACAAATGATAAAAAACAATGTGTTTTCATTAGAATTAACTATAATGTTCTTGATTTTCCGTTTATATTAACGAGGGAAGATGTACACGTAAAACCGCTCTAATCCGGCTGAAACGTCGATATATGCAATAAAAACCGAACTTCTCCCCTTTTCAATATCTTACTCAGTATTTTAACGAGAAACAAATAGATGATTGAAAATGAAGTATTTAAGGTATTATCTAATCAATTGTGTGTTTGCATCATTTTTATCGTTTATATATGAAATAAAACCCATGGACTGAAAATTCACAAAAACGTGGAAAACGGCATAATATTGCCTAATTCGATGATATTTTGTTTATATCACATGAAGGAAAAGGAGATGATAAACGTCAAAATATTGCTATATTCGATGATTTTTCGTACGAAACAAAATGCAAGAAAACTTGCTTAAAATGCAATATTATGCGAAATTCTGAGATTTGAAGGCCAAATCACATATCGTGATACTACATGAAATAGTATCGAAATATTGGTAAAAATGAATATATTTACGTAATATCAAACTACATGAAAAACGTGAAAAAAGTCACTATATAACCATATTTGAGGATTTTACCTTCAAATCATAGAGCGAGGTTTCGTATTATTTAGATCCAAGAAAAGACATATGAAAATGTTGTTTCCAATACAAATGATAAAAAACAATGTGTTTTCATTAGAATTAACTATAATGTTCTTGATTTTCCGTTTATATTAACGAGGGAAGATGTAAACGTAAAACTGCTGTAATCCGGCTGAAACGTCGATATATGCAATAAAAACCGAACTTCTCCCCTTTTCAATATCTTACTCAGTATTTTAACGAGAAACAAATAGATGAATGAAAATGAAGTATTTAAGGTTATTTTCTAATCAATTGTGTGTTTGCATCATTTTTATCGTTTATATATGAATTAAAACCCATGGACTGAAAATTCACAAAAACGTGGAAAACGGCATAATATTGCCTAATTCGATGATATTTTGTTTAAATCACATGAAGGAAAAGGAGATGATAAACGTCAAAATATTGCTATATTCGATGATTTTTCGTACGAAACAAAATGCAAGAAAACTTGCCTAAAATGCAATATTATGCGAAATTCTGAGATTTGAAGGCCAAATCACATATCGTGATACTACATGAAATTGTATCGAAATATTGGTAAAAATGAATATATTTACGTAATATCAAACTACATGAAAAACGTGAAAAAAGTCACTATATAACCATATTTGAGGATTTTACCTTCAAATCATAGAGCGAGGTTTCGTATTATTTAGATCCAAGAAAAGACATATGACAATGTTGTTTCCAATACAAATGATAAAAAACAATGTGTTTTCATTAGAATTAACTATAATGTTCTTGATTTTCCGTTTATATTAACGAGGGAAGATGTACACGTAAAACCGCTCTAATCCGGCTGAAACGTCGATATATGCAATAAAAACCGAACTTCTCCCCTTTTCAATATCTTACTCAGTATTTTAACGAGAAACAAATAGATGATTGAAAATGAAGTATTTAAGGTATTATCTAATCAATTGTGTGTTTGCATCATTTTTATCGTTTATATATGAATTAAAACCCATGGACTGAAAATTCACAAAAACGTGGAAAACGGCATAATATTGCCTAATTCGATGATATTTTGTTTATATCGCATGAAGGAAAAGGAGATGATAAACGTCAAAATATTGCTATATTCGATGATTTTTCGTACGAAACAAAATGCAAGAAAACTTGCTTAAAATGCAATATTATGCGAAATTCTGAGATTTGAAGGCCAAATCACATATCGTGATACTACATGAAATAGTATCGAAATATTGGTATAAATGAATATATTTACGTAATATCAAACTACATGAAAAACGTGAAAAAAGTCACTATATAACCATATTTGAGGATTTTACCTTCAAATCATAGAGCGAGGTTTCGTATTATTTAGATCCAAGAAAAGACATATGAAAATGTTGTTTCCAATACAAATGATAAAAAACAATGTGTTTTCATTGGAATTAACTATAATGTTCTTGATTTTCCGTTTATATTAACGAGGGAAGATGTACACGTAAAACTGCTCTAATCCGGCTGAAACGTCGATATATGCAATAAAAACCGAACTTCTCCCCTTTTCAATATCTTACTCAGTATTTTAACGAGAAACAAATAGATGATTGAAAATGAAGTATTTAAGGTTATTTTCTAATCAATTGTGTGTTTGCATCATTTTTATCGTTTATATATGAATTAAAACCCATGGACTGAAAATTCACAAAAACGTGGAAAACGGCATAATATTGCCTAATTCGATGATATTTTGTTTAAAACACATGAAGGAAAAGGAGATGATAAACGTCAAAATATTGCTATATTCGATGATTTTTCGTACGAAACAAAATGCAAGAAAACTTGCCTAAAATGCAATATTATGCGAAATTCTGAGATTTGAAGGCCAAATCACATATCGTAATACTACATGAAATAGTATCGAAATATTGGTAAAAATGAATATATTTACGTAATATCAAACTACATGAAAAACGTGAAAAAAGTCACTATATTACCATATTTGAGGATTTTAACTTCAAATCATAGAGCGAGGTTTCGTATTATTTAGATCCAAGAAAAGACATATGACAATGTTGTTTCCAATACAAATGATAAAAAACAATGTGTTTTCATTAGAATTAACTATAATGTTCTTGATTTTCCGTTTATATTAACGATGGAAGATGTACACGTAAAACCGCTCGAATCCGGCTGAAACGTCGATATATGCAATAAAAACCGAACTTCTCCCCTTTTCAATATCTTACTCAGTATTTTAACGAGAAACAAATAGATGATTGAAAATGAAGTATTTAAGGTCATTATCTAATCAATTATGTGTTTGCATCATTTTTATCGTATATATATATGAATTAATACCCATGGACGGAAAATTCACAAAAACGTGGAAAACGGCAAAATATTGCCTAATTCGATGATATTTTGTTTAAATCACATGAAGGAAAAGGAGATGATAAACGTTAAAATATTGCTAAATTCGATGATTTTTCGTACGAAGCAAAATGCAAGAAAACTTGCTTAAAATGCAATATTATGCGAAATTCTGAGATTTGAAGGCCAAATCACATATCGTGATACTACATGAAATAGTATCGAAATATTGGTAAAAATGAATATATTTACGTAATATCAAACTACATGAAAAACGTGAAAAGTCACTATATAACCATATTTGAGGATTTTACCTTCAAATCATAGAGCGAGTTTTCGTATTATTTAGTTCCAAGAAAAGACATATGACAATGTTGTTTCCAATACTAATGATAAAAAACAATGTGTTTTCATTAGAATTAACTATAATGTTCTTGATTTTCCGTTTATATTAACGATGGAAGATGTACACGTAAAACCGCTCTAATCCGGCTGAAACGTCGATATATGCAATAAAAACCGAACTTCTCCCCTTTTCAATATCTTACTCAGTATTTTAACGAGAAACAAATAGATGATTGAAAATGAAGTATTTAAGGTTATTATCTAATCAATTATGTGTTTGCATCATTTTTATCGTATATATATGAATTAAAACCCGTGGACTGAAAATTTACAAAAACGTGGAAAACGGCATAATATTGCCTAATTCGATGATATTTTGTTTAAATCACATGAAGGAAAAGGAGATGATAAACGTTAAAATATTGCTAAATTCGATGATTTTTCGTACGAAGCAAAATGCAAGAAAACTTGCTTAAAATGCAATATTATGCGAAATTCTGAGATTTGAAGGCCAAATCACATATCGTGATACTACATGAAATAGTATCGAAATATTGGTAAAAATGAATATATTTACGTAATATCAAACTACATGAAAAACGTGAAAAAAGTCACTATATAACCATATTTGAGGGTTTTAACTTCAAATCATAGAGCGAGTTTTCGTATTATTTAGTTCCAAGAAAAGACATATGACAATGTTGTTTCCAATACAAATGATAAAAAACAATGTGTTTTCATTAGAATTAACTATAATGTTCTTGATTTTCCGTTTATATTAACGAGGGAAGATGTACACGTAAAACCGCTCTAATCCGGCTGAAACGTCGATATATGCAATAAAAACCGAACTTCTCCCCTTTTCAATATCTTACTCAGTATTTTAACGAGAAACAAATAGATGATTGAAAATGAAGTATTTAAGGTATTATCTAATCAATTGTGTGTTTTGTTGGGGGTTTCACCTCTCTATTATTCTCTACCCTTACTCTGGGGTGAGCAATAGTTATGCTCAAAGTCACACACCGTAGCCCTGCGGGTCTTCCCTCGATCCTCACGGCGCCACTGCACGCCAGGAGAGTCTCCCAGTCAATCTTAACGGCCTCTTATTAAGAAAGAGTGAGAACACGACTCGATCACATCGACTGTCGTGTGCCCTCCCCAACAATAGGGCTCTACGGTTAAACACAAGGTCGCCAATTGGTGTTTAAGGTGGCCAATAACACCATCAGTGGACTGGTGTATTCAGTGGTAGCCTTGGCAAGGTCACACTCAAAGATCAGGAATCAGGCAGGTACTTATTGTTATCACTCTATGTTTACCAGTATAATATAGCCACAAGATCAATGGAGGGGATGATAAAAACACAAAGAGAGTTTTGTATTTTACTTAAAATGTATGAATGATGTCACAAGGCCACACAATAATCGATAAATCAACTGATCCTGACTCGGCCGGAAATTCCCACGGATATTATGCGACCGCTAGAGGGCAACACTCCCCCCTCCTCATCAAGTGTCAAGAACAGCTGATCGCAATGGACTCTCCGCGCGAAATTTGCTTGTTTACTAGATTCACGCGCGCGGTTTCTTTAAATTCTCCAATATTACTAGAAACTCGCACACTCGATATTGGCACAAATAAACCGAATTACTTAGTTACACTGTACTCAGGCTCAAGCAGTCTTTTCTACAATCAATTCTATAATGATTCACTGTAATGGTCTTACACTGTTATTTATCCAACAATATATTATGAAATATTAACACTGGAGTTTTCAGTACTTTCTCTCGTTGGCGATAACGCAATGATTCACTGTACTCACAAATGATTATTCACTGAATGGACATAGACATATATATGGTATATAAATCAATCATCAATACATGGAAAATAAATAGTTTCTGGGCACATAGCCTAACCTCCAAATACTGGCATAATATTATATATAATTCACCTTTTATGTTCATATCAAAATCTATAGAAAGATATACACAACACAGTAAATTTATCACTGGTTCCTGGTGCCTGTACACACCAATAATCAACATAAATAATACAAGTACTCTTGATAGTACTGTCTAGCACCCTGGTGCTTTACCGTGACATAGGTGAGACTTGCTCACGACATATAAAATCTTCAGGCTAGATAATATAGCCAAATAATATAGCTCACTAAAGGGGATATGGGGAGGGAACTAGAACCACCTACTTCACCCTATCCTCCGATGAGAGTCGAGATGTAGCTCCTGGTCCTCGTGTCGGGCACGCCCCCACACTACACGTCGTCGTGTCCTACCAGAGCCTCTCGTCGTCCCACCGTTTAGCGCGTCGTCTCCGTGCCTCCTCACTGCAGGTCCGTCTTCCTCCTTGACTTCTTGAAGGTTGGAGTCGGTCTCCTGGCCGTCGTCTTCTCCCAGCAACGGCTGTCGCCTACGTCTCAGCTACAGTCGTTCGGTTTCCCCAAATAGTCCTCTCTTCCTCAGCTACCCAGTGGCTCTGTCAGCCACTACGCTGTCACAAACTGGTGAATTGCCACAGACGTCAATATACGTCACTGCACGGCTTCACTGCTACTGGCACAGTACCTGACTGGAGCACTTGTTGCTCAAATAACCGTCAATTCCCTCTTCTGGTTCAACACATGAACTAGGGAAGACTTCTCAGAGTACTGGCGGACTTCAGGTGACGCGTAAATCCACGGTAGTGGGAAACAGCTGTCCGACAGACAGGACCACTCGTCGCACGTCCGACCTCTATGACGTGTCGTGTCTGACTGATGGCGCCAGCCCGGCGCGCTGGCCGGACCCCCTTCCTTCGTGACGTCACTTTCGCTACGGGAAGTTTTCATTGGCTCCCGGTGCCACACTGCTGTCGGTGACCAATCCGGTGCCACTGACGTCACACGGTTTTGGCGGGAGATCAGAGAAGCCAGCGCCATCTTGGCTCCCTAAAGGGCCTAAACCACAGGCCAAAATATTACTATTTCACAAATTTATCGGCTCTCCGAGAACACTTCACTCTCTCCCATATATCAAATTGTAGCCTGCAACGTAGAGAACGCTTGGGAAAAGTAGACATGACTCTTACTGCAGGCGTGGGAGAATTATAAAGGGGGGGAACTCCGTCACATACCCCTCCCCTTAAAATAAGAGTCATGTCTGTTTAGTGTATGCGGGATAGGGCATCCGCTACTACGTCGTCCTTCCCCTTGATGTGCTTGACCTTGATCCTTGTCAGACTCTCAGTGCGGGTGAGACTGGTGCCGTTCGCCCTGGACCACTTACTTTCCTCCTCCGGGAGTTCTCGGTCCCTCGGTACACTCAGACCCGTCTTCCGCTGGGTTTCTCGGGACATCGTTCCGTCCTGCTTGTCGGCTCTTCCTTCCACAATGAAGAAAGGTTTCAGGCGGTCCATGCGACACACCTGTTTCTTCCGGGGTCCATCCGGCTTCCCAATCTCGTACGACACTGGACCCAACCGTCGCAGCACACGGTACGGTCTCTTGAACCGCGACTTGGTCACTCTACCTTTACCTGGCAGCACAACCATTACTTGTGATCCGGCCTGAAAATTCCTCTGCGCAGCTCTCCTGTCGTACCACTCCGACATCTTACGTTGCGCCTTCTTCAGGAGTTTCCTAGCCAGTTTCTTCGCTCCAGTGAGACGTTCTCTGAACTTCTGGACATATCCAATCACCGTTCCCACGGTCGCTCCTGGTGTCCATCGTTCCTTCATCATGAATAGCATGGCATATATAATATAGATAAATGGAAAGTAAGCCTTCTCAGGACCCACACGTCCTCCTTCGGCCTTACTAACCAATTCGGGGAACTCCTCCTGCTGTAACTCTCCGAGACGAGCGCGGTTTACCCCTGGAGAACCGGTGAGTGTCACCTGCAACTCACCATTCGGGCTACCTTCGCCCTCCACTCGTTCTCTGGGTCCTACGCAGAGGTGATCTGTTCCCAGGCTGTCAACCGGCTCCTCAGCCCCATCAGATCCATAACCTCCTGGTTCTTCGCGTTGTCTCGGTGTCACAGTACAAACCGGGATCGCCACCGGTGCGATTCCCTTCTCGTCCCCACAGGCGTTCAACTCTCCGCCTGTCTCCTTGTACTGTTCTATGCACTCTTCGCCCTTCACGAGATGCGGAAGGACATACCCTCCACATGCGTCATTCCCCAAGATGACCTGAGCTTCCATCTTGGGCATCGATGTACAGACTCCCACCACAAGGGTCTGGCAGCCATATTCGGAATTTAAAGTTACCTGGTGTAGGGGCATCCTCACTGGGCCTCCCACAGTGGCCACCCGTGCCACCCCCACACTGGTACTTTCGTAACCCTCGGGGAACAGGGTTTCACTTACCAGGGTAAAGTCAGCCCCGGTGTCTCTTAGCATCTTCACGGGGATGGGGTCTGCGACCCCCATCCTTACGGTTCCTTGACACATAAATGGGTGAACTTTCTTCTCCCCATTTAGCACGGGGTCATCCCGCACTCCCTCGGCCCTCTGGTCCTCGAACATCACTAAAGCAACGTGTCCCCGCTGCTTCGGGCGTCTGCATTCCCGCGCGATGTGTCCGGGTATTCCGCAGTTGTAGCAGCGGCCCCTCGGCGGAGACCATCCGCCACCGCTCGCCTTAGCACTGCCTCCAGAGGCCGTCACACCCTGTGTCTTTCCCGCCTCACTTGTCGTTTCTTTCCCTGCAGTAACAGTTCCCGAGCTCTCAGCTTGGTTCTCCCCTATCGGCTCTATAGCACCTTTTGATCCTCGGGTGTTCCAACTTGAGAGATGGGACTTGGGAGAACTCGTTCCTGTCCTCCATCCATCCGTCCTTCTATAACTCCTATCGTTTCCGACGTATGCGGGCGGTCGGTGCTGTCCCTCTCGGCGTGGGCGTAGGGCTTCTTCTAACATGTCGGCCCGGTCGGCTGCGGCCCTCAGGTCCTTTATGTCCGCCTCCTTTACCCTCATCCTGATCTCAGGAGAGAGCACGGACATAAACTTTTCCATGGCCATTAGTTCCTTGACCTCTTCGACCGACCTTGCTTCTTCAGAGTCCAGCCACTTAAGGAGCTTTCTTTCCATGTCCCTCGCCGTCTCCGCATACGATTTTCCTGGCAACCGGGTACATTCTCTAAACCTCTTTCTGTAACACTCTGGCGTGAGCTTAAAGGAACGGAGCACAGCTCGTTTTACCGCATCGTAGTTAGTGCATTCTTGGAAGTCGAGCATAGTGAAGGCTTGGCGAGCTTCACCTGTGAGCCTCCCTTGGACCAACTCCGCCCACTCCGCCCTCGGCCACCTCTTCATAGCAGCAACTCTCTCAAAGTGATCGAAGAAACTTTCGGCTTCACTAGGCACAAAGACCGGCAGGTCTCGTTCCCTCACTCGTCGGTCTTCCTGTGGCGGGGCAGGGGCACCTAGTCCCAGTTCAGCTCGCTTCAGCTCCACCTCCTGGTTGGCTTCTATTTCCATTTGTCTCAGCCTAACTTCTTGCTCTCGTTCTTCCCTGCGTAGCTGTGCTTCTCGTTCTTGCTCTTCCCGGCGCAGCTGTGCTTCTCGCTCCTGTTCCTCCCGGCGCAGCTGTGCTTCTCGCTCCTCACGCTTCGTCTGTGCTTCTCGCTCCTGTTCTTCCCGGCGCAGCTGTGCTTCTCGCTCCTCACGCTGCATCTGTGCTTCTCGCTCCTCACGCTTCATCTGTGCTTCTCGCTCTTGTTCTTCTTTGCGCTGCTGTGCTTCTTCTCTCCTCAGCTGCGCTTCTGCTTCTCGCTCTTCTTTACGCTGCTGCGCTTCTCGCTCTTCTTTGCGCTGCTGTGCCTCTCGCTCTTCTTTGCGCTGCTGTGCCTCTAGCTGCAGCTTCATTATTTCCAGCTTAATGCTGTGCCTGCTGCCGCTGGATCCCCTGCTGCTTCCACCAATACTCAAGTGTTCACCCTCACTGGCAGGTGTTTGGGGCCGTTCCTCCCCCAAAGCTTCGTCTCGAGCCTTTAGCTGAGCCATTATCTCTAGTCTTCTTTCACCAACTCGGGCAGATTTCAGCTTTATTCCAAAATGATCCGCTATAGCCTGTAACTGTGCCTTGGTGCACTCTTCCAGCACCTGTTCGTCTCTAGAGTCAATAAACCTGGTTACTTTATCATCCTCCATCTTGTGCTATGAGTGTTAACCTGCACCTGATCTCTAACACCACTGCCAAGTACCACTGCAACCTTTACTTCGATTGAAATCCTGGCAAGGTCGCCAATGTTGGGGGTTTCACCTCTCTATTATTCTCTACCCTTACTCTGGGGTGAGCAATAGTTATGCTCAAAGTCACACACCGTAGCCCTGCGGGTCTTCCCTCGATCCTCACGGCGCCACTGCACGCCAGGAGAGTCTCCCAGTCAATCTTAACGGCCTCTTATTAAGAAAGAGTGAGAACACGACTCGATCACATCGACTGTCGTGTGCCCTCCCCAACAATAGGGCTCTACGGTTAAACACAAGGTCGCCAATTGGTGTTTAAGGTGGCCAATAACACCATCAGTGGACTGGTGTATTCAGTGGTAGCCTTGGCAAGGTCACACTCAAAGATCAGGAATCAGGCAGGTACTTATTGTTATCACTCTATGTTTACCAGTATAATATAGCCACAAGATCAATGGAGGGGATGATAAAAACACAAAGAGAGTTTTGTATTTTACTTAAAATGTATGAATGATGTCACAAGGCCACACAATAATCGATAAATCAACTGATCCTGACTCGGCCGGAAATTCCCACGGATATTATGCGACCGCTAGAGGGCAACACTCCCCCCTCCTCATCAAGTGTCAAGAACAGCTGATCGCAATGGACTCTCCGCGCGAAATTTGCTTGTTTACTAGATTCACGCGCGCGGTTTCTTTAAATTCTCCAATATTACTAGAAACTCGCACACTCGATATTGGCACAAATAAACCGAATTACTTAGTTACACTGTACTCAGGCTCAAGCAGTCTTTTCTACAATCAATTCTATAATGATTCACTGTAATGGTCTTACACTGTTATTTATCCAACAATATATTATGAAATATTAACACTGGAGTTTTCAGTACTTTCTCTCGTTGGCGATAACGCAATGATTCACTGTACTCACAAATGATTATTCAGTGAATGGACATAGACATATATATGGTATATAAATCAATCATCAATACATGGAAAATAAATAGTTTCTGGGCACATAGCCTAACCTCCAAATACTGGCATAATATTATATATAATTCACCACTATATGTTCATATCAAAATCTATAGAAAGATATACACAACACAGTAAATTTATCACTGGTTCCTGGTGCCTGTACACACCAATAATCAACATAAATAATACAAGTACTCTTGATAGTACTGTCTAGCACCCTGGTGCTTTACCGTGACATAGGTGAGACTTGCTCACGACATATAAAATCTTCAGGCTAGATAATATAGCCAAATAATATAGCTCACTAAAGGGGATATGGGGAGGGAACTAGAACCACCTACTTCACCCTATCCTCCGATGAGAGTCGAGATGTAGCTCCTGGTCCTCGTGTCGGGCACGCCCCCACACTACACGTCGTCGTGTCCTACCAGAGCCTCTCGTCGTCCCACCGTTTAGCGCGTCGTCTCCGTGCCTCCTCACTGCAGGTCCGTCCTCCTCCTTGACTTCTTGAAGGTTGGAGTCGGTCTCCTGGCCGTCGTCTTCTCCCAGCAACGGCTGTCGCCTACGTCTCAGCTACAGTCGTTCGGTTTCCCCAAATAGTCCTCTCTTCCTCAGCTACCCAGTGGCTCTGTCAGCCACTACGCTGTCACAAACTGGTGAATTGCCACAGACGTCAATATACGTCACTGCACGGCTTCACTGCTACTGGCACAGTACCTGACTGGAGCACTTGTTGCTCAAATAACCGTCAATTCCCTCTTCTGGTTCAACACATGAACTAGGGAAGACTTCTCAGAGTACTGGCGGACTTCAGGTGACGCGTAAATCCACGGTAGTGGGAAACAGCTGTCCGACAGACAGGACCACTCGTCGCACGTCCGACCTCTATGACGTGTCGTGTCTGACTGATGGCGCCAGCCCGGCGCGCTGGCCGGACCCCCTTCCTTCGTGACGTCACTTTCGCTACGGGAAGTTTTCATTGGCTCCCGGTGCCACACTGCTGTCGGTGACCAATCCGGTGCCACTGACGTCACACGGTTTTGGCGGGAGATCAGAGAAGCCAGCGCCATCTTGGCTCCCTAAAGGGCCTAAACCACAGGCCAAAATATTACTATTTCACAAATTTCTCGGCTCTCCGAGAACACTTCACTCTCTCCCATATATCAAATTGTAGCCTGCAACGTAGAGAACGCTTGGGAAAAGTAGACATGACTCTTACTGCAGGCGTGGGAGAATTATAAAGGGGGGGAACTCCGTCACAGTTTGCATCATTTTTATCGTTTATATATGAATTAAAACCCATGGACTGAAAATTCACAAAAACGTGGAAAACGGCATTATATTGCCTAATTCGATGATATTTTGTTTATATCACATGAAGGAAAAGGAGATGATAAACGTCAAAATATTGCTATATTCGATGATTTTTCGTACGAAACAAAATGCAAGAAAACTTGCTTAAAATGCAATATTATGCGAAATTCTGAGATTTGAAGGCCAAATTACATATCGTGATACTACATGAAATAGTATCGAAATATTGGTAAAAATGAATATATTTACGTAATATCAAACTACATGAAAAACGTGAAAAAAGTCACTATATAACCATATTTGAGGATTTTACCTTCAAATCATAGAGCGAGGTTTCGTATTATTTAGATCCAAGAAAAGACATATGAAAATGTTGTTTCCAATACAAATGATAAAAAACAATGTGTTTTCATTAGAATTAACTATAATGTTCTTGATTTTCCGTTTATATTAACGAGGGAAGATGTACACGTAAAACTGCTCTAATCCGGCTGAAACGTCGATATATGCAATAAAAACCGAACTTCTCCCCTTTTCAATATCTTACTCAGTATTTTAACGAGAAACAAATAGATGATTGAAAATGAAGTATTTAAGGTTATTTTCTAATCAATTGTGTGTTTGCATCATTTTTATCGTTTATATATGAATTAAAACCCATGGACTGAAAATTCACAAAAACGTGGAAAACGGCATAATATTGCCTAATTCGATGATATTTTGTTTAAATCACATGAAGGAAAAGGAGATGATAAACGTCAAAATATTGCTATATTCGATGATTTTTCGTACGAAACAAAATGCAAGAAAACTTGCCTAAAATGCAATATTATGCGAAATTCTGAGATTTGAAGGCCAAATCACATATCGTAATACTACATGAAATAGTATCGAAATATTGGTAAAAATGAATATATTTACGTAATATCAAACTACATGAAAAACGTGAAAAAAGTCACTATATTACCATATTTGAGGATTTTAACTTCAAATCATAGAGCGAGGTTTCGTATTATTTAGATCCAAGAAAAGACATATAACAATGTTGTTTCCAATACAAATGATAAAAAACAATGTGTTTTCATTAGAATTAACTATAATGTTCTTGATTTTCCGTTTATATTAACGATGGAAGATGTACACGTAAAACCGCTCTAATCCGGCTGAAACGTCGATATATGCAATAAAAACCGAACTTCTCCCCTTTTCAATATCTTACTCAGTATTTTAACGAGAAACAAATAGATGATTGAAAATGAAGTATTTAAGGTTATTATGTAATCAATTATGTGTTTGCATCATTTTTATCGTATATATATATGAATTAATACCCATGGACGGAAAATTCACAAAAACGTGGAAAACGGCAAAATATTGTCTAATTCGATGATATTTTGTTTAAATCACATGAAGGAAAAGGAGATGATAAACGTTAAAATATTGCTAAATTCGATGATTTTTCGTACGAAGCAAAATGCAAGAAAACTTGCTTAAAATGCAATATTATGCGAAATTCTGAGATATGAAGGCCAAATCACATATCGTGATACTACATGAAATAGTATCGAAATATTGGTAAAAATGAATATATTTACGTAATATCAAACTACATGAAAAACGTGAAAAAAGTCACTATATAACCATATTTGAGGATTTTACCTTCAAATCATAGAGCGAGGTTTCGTATTATTTAGATCCAAGAAAAGACATATGAAAATGTTGTTTCCAATACAAATGATAAAAAACAATGTGTTTTCATTAGAATTAACTATAATGTTCTAGATTTTCCGTTTATATTAACGATGGAAGATGTACACGTAAAACCGCTCTAATCCGGCTGAAACGTCGATATATGCAATAAAAACCGAACTTCTCCCCTTTTCAATATCTTACTCAGTATTTTAACGAGAAACAAATAGATGATTGAAAATGAAGTATTTAAGGTTATTATCTAATCAATTATGTGTTTGCATCATTTTTATCGTATATATATGAATTAAAACCCGTGGACTGAAAATTTACAAAAACGTGGAAAACGGCATAATATTGCCTAATTCAATGATATTTTGTTTAAATCACATGAAGGAAAAGGAGATGATAAACGTTAAAATATTGCTAAATTCGATGATTTTTCGTACGAAGTAAAATGCAAGAAAACTTGCTTAAAATGCAATATTATGCGAAATTCTGAGATTTGAAGGCCAAATCACATATCGTGATACTACACGATATGTGATTTGTGAGGCCAAATCACATATCGTGATGAAATAGTATCGAAATATTGGTAAAAATGAATATATTTACGTAATATCAAACTACATGAAAAACGTGAAAAAAGTCACTATATAACCATATTTGAGGATTTTAACTTCAAATCATAGAGCGAGTTTTCGTATTATTTAGATCCAAGAAAAGACATATAACAATGTTGTTTCCAATACAAATGATAAAAAACAATGTGTTTTCATTAGAATTAACTATAATGTTCTTGATTTTCCGTTTATATTAACGATGGAAGATGTACACGTAAAACCGCTCTAATCCGGCTGAAACGTCGATATATGCAATAAAAACCGAACTTCTCCCCTTTTCAATATCTTACTCAGTATTTTAACGAGAAACAAATAGATGATTGAAAATGAAGTATTTAAGGTTATTATCTAATCAATTATGTGTTTGCATCATTTTTATCGTATATATATATGAATTAATACCCATGGACGGAAAATTCACAAAAACGTGGAAAACGGCAAAATATTGTCTAATTCGATGATATTTTGTTTAAATCACATGAAGGAAAAGGAGATGATAAACGTTAAAATATTGCTAAATTCGATGATTTTTCGTACGAAGCAAAATGCAAGAAAACTTGCTTAAAATGCAATATTATGCGAAATTCTGAGATATGAAGGCCAAATCACATATCGTGATACTACATGAAATAGTATCGAAATATTGGTAAAAATGAATATATTTACGTAATATCAAACTACATGAAAAACGTGAAAAAAGTCACTATATAACCATATTTGAGGATTTTACCTTCAAATCATAGAGCGAGGTTTCGTATTATTTAGATCCAAGAAAAGACATATGAAAATGTTGTTTCCAATACAAATGATAAAAAACAATGTGTTTTCATTAGAATTAACTATAATGTTCTAGATTTTCCGTTTATATTAACGATGGAAGATGTACACGTAAAACCGCTCTAATCCGGCTGAAACGTCGATATATGCAATAAAAACCGAACTTCTCCCCTTTTCAATATCTTACTCAGTATTTTAACGAGAAACAAATAGATGATTGAAAATGAAGTATTTAAGGTTATTATCTAATCAATTATGTGTTTGCATCATTTTTATCGTATATATATGAATTAAAACCCGTGGACTGAAAATTTACAAAAACGTGGAAAACGGCATAATATTGCCTAATTCAATGATATTTTGTTTAAATCACATGAAGGAAAAGGAGATGATAAACGTTAAAATATTGCTAAATTCGATGATTTTTCGTACGAAGTAAAATGCAAGAAAACTTGCTTAAAATGCAATATTATGCGAAATTCTGAGATTTGAAGGCCAAATCACATATCGTGATACTACATGAAATAGTATCGAAATATTGGTAAAAATGAATATATTTACGTAATATCAAACTACATGAAAAACGTGAAAAAGTCACTATATAACCATATTTGAGGATTTTACCTTCAAATCATAGAGCGAGGTTTCGTATTATTTAGATCCAAGAAAAGACATATGACAATGTTGTTTCCAATACAAATGATAAAAATCAATGTGTTTTCATTAGAATTAACTAAAATGTTCCTGATTTTCCGTTTATATTACCGATGGAAGATGTACACGAAAACCGCTCTATTCCGGCTGAAACGTCGATATATGCAATAAAATCAGAACTTCTCCGCATTTCAATATCTTACTCAGTATTTTAACGAGAAAGAAATAGTTGATTGAAAATGAAGTATTTAAGGTTATTATCTAATCAATTATGTGTTTGCATCATTTTTATCGTATATATATACGAATTAAAATCCATGGACTGAAAATTCCCAAAAACGTGGAAAACGGCAAAATATTGCCTAATTCGATGATATTTTGTTTAAATCACATGAAGGAAAAGGAGATGATAAACGTCAAAATATTGCTATATTCGATGATTTTTCGTACGAAAGAAAATGCAAGAAAACTTGCTTAAAATGCAATATTATGCGAAATTCTGAGATTTGAAGGCCAAATCACATATCGTGATACTACATGAAATAGTATCGAAATATTGGTAAAAATGAATATATTTACGTAATATCAAACTACATGAAAAACGTGAAAAAAGTCACTATATAACCATATTTGAGGATTTTAACTTCAAATCATAGAGCGAGGTTTCGTATTACTTAGATCCAAGAAAAGACATATCACAATGTTGTTTCCAATACAAATGATAAAAAACAATGTGTTTTCATTAGAATTAACTATAATGTTCTTGGTTTTCCGTTTATATTAACGATGGAAGATGTACACGTAAAACCGCTCTAATCCGGCTGAAACGTCGATATATATACAATAAAAACCGAACTTCTCCCCTTTTCAATATCTTACTCAGTATTTTAACGAGAAACAAATAGATGATTGAAAATGAAGTATTTAAGGTTATTATCTAATCAATTATGTGTTTGCATCATTTTTATCGTATATATATATGAATTAATACCCATGGACGGAAAATTCACAAAAACGTGGAAAACGGCAAAATATTGCCTAATTCGATGATATTTTGTTTAAATCACACGAAGGAAAAGGAGATGATAAACGTTAAATATTGCTAAATTCGATGATTTTACGTACGAAGCAAAATGCAAGAAAACTTGCTTAAAATGCAATATTATGCGAAATTCTGAGATTTGAAGGCCAAATCACATATCGTGATACTACATGAAATAGTATCGAAATATTGGTAAAAATGAATATATTTACGTAATATCAAACTACATGAAAAACGTAAAAAAAGTCACTATATAACCATATTTGAGGATTTTAACTTCAAATCATAGAGCGAGGTTTCGTATTATTTAGTTCCAATAAAAGACATATGACAATGTTGTTTCCAATACAAATGATAAAAAACAATGTGTCTTCATTTGAATTAACTATAATGTTCTTGATTTTCCGTTTATATTAACGAGGGAAGATGTACACGTAAAACCGCTCTAATCAGGCTGAAACGTCGATATATGCAATAAAAACCGAACTTCTCCCCTTTTCAACATCTTACTCAGTATTTTAACGGGAAACAAATAGAAGATTGAAAATGAAGTACTTAAGGTTATTATCTAATTAATTATGTGTTTGCATCATTTTTATCGTATATATATGAATTAATACCCATGGACTGAAAATTCAAAAAAACGTGGAAAACGGCAAAATATTGCCTAATTCGATGATATTTTGTTTAAATCACATGAAGGAAAAGGGGATGATAAACGTCAAAATATTGCTAAATTCGATGATTTTCCGTACGAAACAAAATGCAAGAAAACTTGCTTAAAATGCAATATTATGCGAAATTCTGAGATTTGAAGGCCAAATCACATATCGTGATACTACATGAAATAGTATCGAAATATTGGTAAAATGAATATATTTACGTAATATCAAACTACATGATTAACGTGAAATAGTTACTATTTTACCATATTTGAGGATTTTACCTTCAAATCATAGAGCGAGGTTTCGTATTATTCAGATCCAAGAAAAGACATATGACAATGTTGTTTCCAATACAAATGATAAAAATCAATGTGTTTTCATTAGAATTAACTAAAATGTTCCTGATTTTTCGTTTATATTACCGATGGAAGATGTACACGAAAACCGCTCTAATCCGGCTGAAACGTCGATATATGCAATAAAATCAGAACTTCTCCGCCTTTCAATATCTTACTCAGTATTTTAACGAGAAAGAAATAGTTGATTGAAAATGAAGTATTTAAGGTTATTATTTAATCAATTATGTGTTTGCATCATTTTTATCGTATATATATATGAATTAAAATCCATGGACTGAAAATTCACAAAAACGTGGAAAACGGTAAAATATTGCCTAATTCGATGATATTTTGTTTAAATCACATGAAGGAAAAGGAGATGATAAACGTCAAAATATTGCTATATTCGATGATTTTTCGTACGAAAGAAAATGCAAGAAAACTTGCTTAAAATGCAATATTATGCGAAATTCTGAGATTTGAAGGCCAAATCACATATCGTGATACTACATGAAATAGTATCGAAATATTGGTAAAAATGAATATATTTACGTAATATCAAACTACATGAAAAACGTGAAAAAGTCACTATATAACCATATTTGAGGATTTTAACTTCAAATCATAGAGCGAGGTTTCGTATTATTTAGATCCAAGAAAAGACATATGACAATGTTGTTTCCAATACAAATGATAAAAAACAATGTGTTTTCATTAGAATTAACTATAATGTTCTTGATTTTCCGTTTATATTAACGATGGAAGATGTACACGTAAAACCGCTCTAATCCGGCTGAAACGTCGATATATGCAATAAAAACCGAACTTCTCCCCTTTTCAATATCTTACTCAGTATTTTAACGAGAAACAAATAGATGATTGAAAATGAAGTATTTAAGGTTATTATCTAATCAATTATGTGTTTGCATCATTTTTATCGTATATATATATATGAATTAATACCCATGGACGGAAAATTCACAAAAACGTGGAAAACGGCAAAATATTGCCTAATTCGATGATATTTGGTTTAAATCACAGGAAGGAAAAGGAGATGGTAAACGTTAAATATTGCTAAATTCGATGATTTTTCGTACGAAGCAAAATGCAAGAAAACTTGCTTAAAATGCAATATTATGCGAAATTCTGAGATTTGAAGGCCAAATCAGATATCGTGATACTACATGAAATAGTATCGAAATATTGGTAAAAATGAATATATTTACGTAATATCAAACTACATGAAAAACGTGAAAAAAGTCACAATATAACCATATTTGAGGATTTTAACTTCAAATCATAGAGCGAGGTTTCGTATTATTTAGTTCCAATAAAAGACATATGACAATGTTGTTTCCAATACAAATGATAAAAAACAATGTGTTTTCATTTGAATTAACTATAATGTTCTTGATTTTCCGTTTATATTAACGAGGGAAGATGTACACGTAAAACCGCTCTAATCAGGCTGAAACGTCGATATATGCAATAAAAACCGAACTTCTCCCCTTTTCAACATCTTACTCAGTATTTTAACGGGAAACAAATAGAAGATTGAAAATGAAGTACTTAAGGTTATTATCTAATTAATTATGTGTTTGCATCATTTTTATCGTATATATATGAATTAATACCCATGGACGGAAAATTCACAAAAACGTGGAAAACGGCAAAATATTGCCTAATTCGATGATATTTTGTTTAAATCACATGAAGGAAAAGGAGATGATAAACGTCAAAATATTGCTATATTCGATGATTTTTCGTACGAAAGAAAATGCAAGAAAACTTGCTTAAAATGCAATATTATGCGAAATTCTGAGATTTGAAGGCTAAATCACATATTGTGATACTACATGAAATAGTATCGAAATATTGGTAAAAATGAATATATTTACGTAATATCAAACTACATGAAAAACGTGAAAAAGTCACTATATAACCATATTTGAGGATTTTAACTTCAAATCATAGAGCGAGGTTTCGTATTATTTAGATCCAAGAAAAGACATATGACAATGTTGTTTCCAATACAAATGATAAAAAACAATGTGTTTTCATTAGAATTAACTATAATGTTCTTGATTTTCCGTTTATATTAACGATGGAAGATGTACACGTAAAACCGCTCTAATCCGGCTGAAACGTCGATATATGCAATAAAAACCGAACTTCTCCCCTTTTCAATATCTTACTAAGTATTTTAACGAGAAACAAATAGATGATTGAAAATGAATTATTTAAGGTTATTATCTAATCAATTATGTGTTTGCATCATTTTTATCGTATATATATATATGAATTAATACCCATGGACGGAAAATTCACAAAAACGTGGAAAACGGCAAAATATTGCCTAATTCGATGATATTTTGTTTAAATCACAGGAAGGAAAAGGAGATGATAAACGTTAAATATTGCTAAATTCGATTATTTTTCGTACGAAGCAAAATGCAAGAAAACTTGCTTAAAATGCAATATTATGCGAAATACTGAGATTTGAAGGCCAAATCAAATATCGTGATACTACATGAAATAATATCGCAATATTGGTAAAAATGAATATATTTACGTAATATCAAACTACATGAAAAACGTGAAAAAAGTCACTATATAACCATATTTGAGGATTTTAACTTCAAATCATAGAGCGAGGTTTCGTATTTTTTAGTTCAAATACAAGACATATGACAATGTTGTTTCCAATACAAATGATAAAAAACAATGTGTTTTCATTAGAATTAACTATAATGTTCTTGATTTTCCGTTTATATTAACGAGGGAAGATGTACACGTAAAACCGCTCTAATCCGGCTGAAACGTCGATATATGCAATAAAAACCGAACTTCTCCCCTTTTCAATATCTTACTCAGTATTTTAACGAGAAACAAATAGATGATTGAAAATGAAGTATTTAAGGTTATTATCTAATCAATTATGTGTTTGCATCATTTTTTTCGTATATATATGAATTAAAACCCGTGGACTGAAAATTTACAAAAACGTGGAAAACGGCATAATATTGCCTAATTCAATGATATTTTGTTTAAATCACATGAAGGAAAAGGAGATGATAAACGTTAAAATATTGCTAAATTCGATGATTTTTCGTACGAAGTAAAATGCAAGAAAACTTGCTTAAAATGCAATATTATGCGAAATTCTGAGATTTGAAGGCCAAATCACATATCGTGATACTACATGAAATAGTATCGAAATATTGGTAAAAATGAATATATTTACGTAATATCAAACTACATGAAAAACGTGAAAAAGTCACTATATAACCATATTTGAGGATTTTACCTTCAAATCATAGAGCGAGGTTTCGTATTATTTAGATCCAAGAAAAGACATATGACAATGTTGTTTCCAATACAAATGATAAAAATCAATGTGTTTTCATTAGAATTAACTAAAATGTTCCTGATTTTCCGTTTATATTACCGATGGAAGATGTACACGAAAACCGCTCTATTCCGGCTGAAACGTCGATATATGCAATAAAATCAGAACTTCTCCGCCTTTCAATATCTTACTCAGTATTTTAACGAGAAAGAAATAGTTGATTGAAAATGAAGTATTTAAGGTTATTATCTAATCAATTATGTGTTTGCATCATTTTTATCGTATATATATACGAATTAAAATCCATGGACTGAAAATTCCCAAAAACGTGGAAAACGGCAAAATATTGCCTAATTCGATGATATTTTGTTTAAATCACATGAAGGAAAAGGAGATGATAAACGTCAAAATATTGCTATATTCGATGATTTTTCGTACGAAAGAAAATGCAAGAAAACTTGCTTAAAATGCAATATTATGCGAAATTCTGAGATTTGAAGGCCAAATCACATATCGTGATACTACATGAAATAGTATCGAAATATTGGTAAAAATGAATATATTTACGTAATATCAAACTACATGAAAAACGTGAAAAAAGTCACTATATAACCATATTTGAGGATTTTAACTTCAAATCATAGAGCGAGGTTTCGTATTACTTAGATCCAAGAAAAGACATATCACAATGTTGTTTCCAATACAAATGATAAAAAACAATGTGTTTTCATTAGAATTAACTATAATGTTCTTGGTTTTCCGTTTATATTAACGATGGAAGATGTACACGTAAAACCGCTCTAATCCGGCTGAAACGTCGATATATATACAATAAAAACCGAACTTCTCCCCTTTTCAATATCTTACTCAGTATTTTAACGAGAAACAAATAGATGATTGAAAATGAAGTATTTAAGGTTATTATCTAATCAATTATGTGTTTGCATCATTTTTATCGTATATATATATGAATTAATACCCATGGACGGAAAATTCACAAAAACGTGGAAAACGGCAAAATATTGCCTAATTCGATGATATTTTGTTTAAATCACACGAAGGAAAAGGAGATGATAAACGTTAAATATTGCTAAATTCGATGATTTTACGTACGAAGCAAAATGCAAGAAAACTTGCTTAAAATGCAATATTATGCGAAACTCTGAGATTTGAAGGCCAAATCACATATCGTGATACTACATGAAATAGTATCGAAATATTGGTAAAAATGAATATATTTACGTAATATCAAACTACATGAAAAACGTAAAAAAAGTCACTATATAACCATATTTGAGGATTTTAACTTCAAATCATAGAGCGAGGTTTCGTATTATTTAGTTCCAATAAAAGACATATGACAATGTTGTTTCCAATACAAATGATAAAAAACAATGTGTCTTCATTTGAATTAACTATAATGTTCTTGATTTTCCGTTTATATTAACGAGGGAAGATGTACACGTAAAACCGCTCTAATCAGGCTGAAACGTCGATATATGCAATAAAAACCGAACTTCTCCCCTTTTCAACATCTTACTCAGTATTTTAACGGGAAACAAATAGAAGATTGAAAATGAAGTACTTAAGGTTATTATCTAATTAATTATGTGTTTGCATCATTTTTATCGTATATATATGAAATACCCATGGACTGAAAATTCAAAAAAACGTGGAAAACGGCAAAATATTGCCTAATTCGATGATATTTTGTTTCAATCACATGAAGGAAAAGGGGATGATAAACGTCAAAATATTGCTAAATTCGATGATTTTCCGTACGAAACAAAATGCAAGAAAACTTGCTTAAAATGCAATATTATGCGAAATTCTGAGATTTGAAGGCCAAATCACATATCGTGATACTACATGAAATAGTATCGAAATATTGGTAAAATGAATATATTTACGTAATATCAAACTACATGATTAACGTGAAATAGTTACTATTTTACCATATTTGAGGATTTTACCTTCAAATCATAGAGCGAGGTTTCGTATTATTCAGATCCAAGAAAAGACATATGACAATGTTGTTTCCAATACAAATGATAAAAATCAATGTGTTTTCATTAGAATTAACTAAAATGTTCCTGATTTTTCGTTTATATTACCGATGGAAGATGTACACGAAAACCGCTCTAATCCGGCTGAAACGTCGATATATGCAATAAAATCAGAACTTCTCCGCCTTTCAATATCTTACTCAGTATTTTAACGAGAAAGAAATAGTTGATTGAAAATGAAGTATTTAAGGTTATTATCTAATCAATTATGTGTTTGCATCATTTTTATCGTATATATATATGAATTAAAATCCATGGACTGAAAATTCACAAAAACGTGGAAAACGGTAAAATATTGCCTAATTCGATGATATTTTGTTTAAATCACATGAAGGAAAAGGAGATGATAAACGTCAAAATATTGCTATATTCGATGATTTTTCGTACGAAAGAAAATGCAAGAAAACTTGCTTAAAATGCAATATTATGCGAAATTCTGAGATTTGAAGGCCAAATCACATATCGTGATACTACATGAAATAGTATCGAAATATTGGTAAAAATGAATATATTTACGTAATATCAAACTACATGAAAAACGTGAAAAAGTCACTATATAACCATATTTGAGGATTTTAACTTCAAATCATAGAGCGAGGTTTCGTATTATTTAGATCCAAGAAAAGACATATGACAATGTTGTTTCCAATACAAATGATAAAAAACAATGTGTTTTCATTAGAATTAACTATAATGTTCTTGATTTTCCGTTTATATTAACGATGGAAGATGTACACGTAAAACCGCTCTAATCCGGCTGAAACGTCGATATATGCAATAAAAACCGAACTTCTCCCCTTTTCAATATCTTACTCAGTATTTTAACGAGAAACAAATAGATGATTGAAAATGAAGTATTTAAGGTTATTATCTAATCAATTATGTGTTTGCATCATTTTTATCGTATATATATATATGAATTAATACCCATGGACGGAAAATTCACAAAAACGTGGAAAACGGCAAAATATTGCCTAATTCGATGATATTTGGTTTAAATCACAGGAAGGAAAAGGAGATGGTAAACGTTAAATATTGCTAAATTCGATGATTTTTCGTACGAAGCAAAATGCAAGAAAACTTGCTTAAAATGCAATATTATGCGAAATTCTGAGATTTGAAGGCCAAATCAGATATCGTGATACTACATGAAATAGTATCGAAATATTGGTAAAAATGAATATATTTACGTAATATCAAACTACATGAAAAACGTGAAAAAAGTCACAATATAACCATATTTGAGGATTTTAACTTCAAATCATAGAGCGAGGTTTCGTATTATTTAGTTCCAATAAAAGACATATGACAATGTTGTTTCCAATACAAATGATAAAAAACAATGTGTTTTCATTTGAATTAACTATAATGTTCTTGATTTTCCGTTTATATTAACGAGGGAAGATGTACACGTAAAACCGCTCTAATCAGGCTGAAACGTCGATATATGCAATAAAAACCGAACTTCTCCCCTTTTCAACATCTTACTCAGTATTTTAACGGGAAACAAATAGAAGATTGAAAATGAAGTACTTAAGGTTATTATCTAATTAATTATGTGTTTGCATCATTTTTATCGTATATATATGAATTAATACCCATGGACGGAAAATTCACAAAAACGTGGAAAACGGCAAAATATTGCCTAATTCGATGATATTTTGTTTAAATCACATGAAGGAAAAGGAGATGATAAACGTCAAAATATTGCTATATTCGATGATTTTTCGTACGAAAGAAAATGCAAGAAAACTTGCTTAAAATGCAATATTATGCGAAATTCTGAGATTTGAAGGCTAAATCACATATTGTGATACTACATGAAATAGTATCGAAATATTGGTAAAAATGAATATATTTACGTAATATCAAACTACATGAAAAACGTGAAAAAGTCACTATATAACCATATTTGAGGATTTTAACTTCAAATCATAGAGCGAGGTTTCGTATTATTTAGATCCAAGAAAAGACATATGACAATGTTGTTTCCAATACAAATGATAAAAAACAATGTGTTTTCATTAGAATTAACTATAATGTTCTTGATTTTCCGTTTATATTAACGATGGAAGATGTACACGTAAAACCGCTCTAATCCGGCTGAAACGTCGATATATGCAATAAAAACCGAACTTCTCCCCTTTTCAATATCTTACTAAGTATTTTAACGAGAAACAAATAGATGATTGAAAATGAATTATTTAAGGTTATTATCTAATCAATTATGTGTTTGCATCATTTTTATCGTATATATATATATATGAATTAATACCCATGGACGGAAAATTCACAAAAACGTGGAAAACGGCAAAATATTGCCTAATTCGATGATATTTTGTTTAAATCACATGAAGGAAAAGGAGATGATAAACGTTAAATATTGCTAAATTCGATGATTTTTCGTACGAAGCAAAATGCAAGAAAACTTGCTTAAAATGCAATATTATGCGAAATTCTGAGATTTGAAGGCCAAATCAAATATCGTGATACTACATGAAATAATATCGCAATATTGGTAAAAATGAATATATTTACGTAATATCAAACTACATGAAAAACGTGAAAAAAGTCACTATATAACCATATTTGAGGATTTTAACTTCAAATCATAGAGCGAGGTTTCGTATTATTTAGTTCAAATAAAAGACATATGACAATGTTGTTTCCAATACAAATGATAAAAATCAATGTGTTTTCATTAGAATTAACTAAAATGTTCCTGATTTTCCGTTTATATTACCGATGGAAGATGTACACGAAAACCGCTCTATTCCGGCTGAAACGTCGATATATGCAATAAAATCAGAACTTCTCCGCCTTTCAATATCTTACTCAGTATTTTAACGAGAAAGAAATAGTTGATTGAAAATGAAGTATTTAAGGTTATTATCTAATCAATTATGTGTTTGCATCATTTTTATCGTATATATATACGAATTAAAATCCATGGACTGAAAATTCCCAAAAACGTGGAAAACGGCAAAATATTGCCTAATTCGATGATATTTTGTTTAAATCACATGAAGGAAAAGGAGATGATAAACGTCAAAATATTGCTATATTCGATGATTTTTCGTACGAAAGAAAATGCAAGAAAACTTGCTTAAAATGCAATATTATGCGAAATTCTGAGATTTGAAGGCCAAATCACATATCGTGATACTACATGAAATAGTATCGAAATATTGGTAAAAATGAATATATTTACGTAATATCAAACTACATGAAAAACGTGAAAAAAGTCACTATATAACCATATTTGAGGATTTTAACTTCAAATCATAGAGCGAGGTTTCGTATTACTTAGATCCAAGAAAAGACATATCACAATGTTGTTTCCAATACAAATGATAAAAAACAATGTGTTTTCATTAGAATTAACTATAATGTTCTTGGTTTTCCGTTTATATTAACGATGGAAGATGTACACGTAAAACCGCTCTAATCCGGCTGAAACGTCGATATATATACAATAAAAACCGAACTTCTCCCCTTTTCAATATCTTACTCAGTATTTTAACGAGAAACAAATAGATGATTGAAAATGAAGTATTTAAGGTTATTATCTAATCAATTATGTGTTTGCATCATTTTTATCGTATATATATATGAATTAATACCCATGGACGGAAAATTCACAAAAACGTGGAAAACGGCAAAATATTGCCTAATTCGATGATATTTTGTTTAAATCACACGAAGGAAAAGGAGATGATAAACGTTAAATATTGCTAAATTCGATGATTTTTCGTACGAAGCAAAATGCAAGAAAACTTGCTTAAAATGCAATATTATGCGAAATTCTGAGATTTGAAGGCCAAATCACATATCGTGATACTACATGAAATAGTATCGAAATATTGGTAAAAATGAATATATTTACGTAATATCAAACTACATGAAAAACGTGAAAAAAAGTCACTATATAACCATATTTGAGGATTTTAACTTCAAATCATAGAGCGAGGTTTCGTATTATTTAGTTCCAATAAAAGACATATGACAATGTTGTTTCCAATACAAATGATAAAAAACAATGTGTCTTCATTTGAATTAACTATAATGTTCTTGATTTTCCGTTTATATTAACGAGGGAAGATGTACACGTAAAACCGCTCTAATCAGGCTGAAACGTCGATATATGCAATAAAAACAGAACTTCTCCCCTTTTCAACATCTTACTCAGTATTTTAACGGGAAACAAATAGAAGATTGAAAATGAAGTACTTAAGGTTATTATCTAATTAATTATGTGTTTGCATCATTTTTATCGTATATATATGAATAATACCCATGGACTGAAAATTCACAAAAACGTGGAAAACGGCAAAATATTGCCTAATTCGATGATATTTTGTTTCAATCACATGAAGGAAAAGGGGATGATAAACGTCAAAATATTGCTAAATTCGATGATTTTCCGTACGAAACAAAATGCAAGAAAACTTGCTTAAAATGCAATATTATGCGAAATTCTGAGATTTGAAGGCCAAATCACATATCGTGATACTACATGAAATAGTATCGAAATATTGGTAAAATGAATATATTTACGTAATATCAAACTACATGATTAACGTGAAATAGTTACTATTTTACCATATTTGAGGATTTTACCTTCAAATCATAGAGCGAGGTTTCGTATTATTCAGATCCAAGAAAAGACATATGACAATGTTGTTTCCAATACAAATGATAAAAATCAATGTGTTTTCATTAGAATTAACTAAAATGTTCCTGATTTTTCGTTTATATTACCGATGGAAGATGTACACGAAAACCGCTCTAATCCGGCTGAAACGTCGATATATGCAATAAAATCAGAACTTCTCCGCCTTTCAATATCTTACTCAGTATTTTAACGAGAAAGAAATAGTTGATTGAAAATGAAGTATTTAAGGTTATTATCTAATCAATTATGTGTTTGCATCATTTTTATCGTATATATATATGAATTAAAATCCATGGACTGAAAATTCACAAAAACGTGGAAAACGGTAAAATATTGCCTAATTCGATGATATTTTGTTTAAATCACATGAAGGAAAAGGAGATGATAAACGTCAAAATATTGCTATATTCGATGATTTTTCGTACGAAAGAAAATGCAAGAAAACTTGCTTAAAATGCAATATTATGCGAAATTCTGAGATTTGAAGGCCAAATCACATATCGTGATACTACATGAAATAGTATCGAAATATTGGTAAAAATGAATATATTTACGTAATATCAAACTACATGAAAAACGTGAAAAAGTCACTATATAACCATATTTGAGGATTTTAACTTCAAATCATAGAGCGAGGTTTCGTATTATTTAGATCCAAGAAAAGACATATGACAATGTTGTTTCCAATACAAATGATAAAAAACAATGTGTTTTCATTAGAATTAACTATAATGTTCTTGATTTTCCGTTTATATTAACGATGGAAGATGTACACGTAAAACCGCTCTAATCCGGCTGAAACGTCGATATATGCAATAAAAACCGAACTTCTCCCCTTTTCAATATCTTACTCAGTATTTTAACGAGAAACAAATAGATGATTGAAAATGAAGTATTTAAGGTTATTATCTAATCAATTATGTGTTTGCATCATTTTTATCGTATATATATATATGAATTAATACCCATGGACGGAAAATTCACAAAAACGTGGAAAACGGCAAAATATTGCCTAATTCGATGATATTTGGTTTAAATCACAGGAAGGAAAAGGAGATGGATAAACGTTAAATATTGCTAAATTCGATGATTTTTCGTACGAAGCAAAATGCAAGAAAACTTGCTTAAAATGCAATATTATGCGAAATTCTGAGATTTGAAGGCCAAATCAGATATCGTGATACTACATGAAATAGTATCGAAATATTGGTAAAAATGAATATATTTACGTAATATCAAACTACATGAAAAACGTGAAAAAAGTCACTATATAACCATATTTGAGGATTTTAACTTCAAATCATAGAGCGAGGTTTCGTATTATTTAGTTCCAATAAAAGACATATGACAATGTTGTTTCCAATACAAATGATAAAAAACAATGTGTTTTCATTAGAATTAACTATAATGTTCTTGATTTTCCGTTTATATTAACGAGGGAAGATGTACACGTAAAACCGCTCTAATCAGGCTGAAACGTCGATATATGCAATAAAAACCGAACTTCTCCCCTTTTCAACTATCTTACTCAGTATTTTAACGAGAAACAAATAGATGATTGAAAATGAAGTATTTAAGGTTATTATCTAATCAATTATGTGTTTGCATCATTTTTATCGTATATGATAAATCGTATATGAATTAATACCCATGGACGGAAAATTCACAAAAACGTGGAAAACGGCAAAATATTGCCTAATTCGATGATATTTTGTTTAAATCACATGAAGGAAAAGGAGATGATAAACGTCAAAATATTGCTATATTCGATGATTTTTCGTACGAAAGCAAAATGCAAGAAAACTTGCTTAAAATGCAATATTATGCGAAATTCTGAGATTTGAAGGCCTAAATCACATATCGTGATACTACATGAAATAGTATCGAAATATTGGTAAAAATGAATATATTTACGTAATATCAAACTACATGAAAAACGTGAAAAAGTCACTATATAACCATATTTGAGGATTTTAACTTCAAATCATAGAGCGAGGTTTCGTATTATTTAGATCCAAGAAAAGACATATGACAATGTTGTTTCCAATACAAATGATAAAAAACAATGTGTTTTCATTAGAATTAACTATAATGTTCTTGATTTTCCGTTTATATTAACGATGGAAGATGTACACGTAAAACCGCTCTAATCCGGCTGAAACGTCGATATATGCAATAAAAACCGAACTTCTCCCCTTTTCAATATCTTACTCAGTATTTTAACGAGAAACAAATAGATGATTGAAAATGAAGTATTTAAGGTTATTATCTAATCAATTATGTGTTTGCATCATTTTTATCGTATATATATATATGAATTAATACCCATGGACGGAAAATTCACAAAAACGTGGAAAACGGCAAAATATTGCCTAATTCGATGATATTTTGTTTAAATCACATGAAGGAAAAGGAGATGATAAACGTTAAATATTGCTAAATTCGATGATTTTTCGTACGAAGCAAAATGCAAGAAAACTTGCTTAAAATGCAATATTATGCGAAATTCTGAGATTTGAAGGCCAAATCAAATATCGTGATACTACATGAAATAGTATCGCAATATTGGTAAAAATGAATATATTTACGTAATATCAAACTACATGAAAAACGTGAAAAAAGTCACTATATAACCATATTTGAGGATTTTAACTTCAAATCATAGAGCGAGGTTTCGTATTATTTAGTTCCAATAAAAGACATATGACAATGTTGTTTCCAATACAAATGATAAAAAACAATGTGTTTTCATTAGAATTAACTATAATGTTCTTGATTTTCCGTTTATATTAACGAGGGAAGATGTACACGTAAAACCGCTCTAATCCGGCTGAAACGTCGATATATGCAATAAAAACTGAACTTCTCCCCTTTTCAATATCTTACTCAGTATTTTAACGAGAAACAAGTAGATGATTGAAAATGAAGTATTTAAGGTTATAAACTATTCAATTATGTGTTTGCATCATTTTTATCGTATATATATATGAATTAATACCCATGGACGGTAAATTCACAAAAACGTGGAAAACGGCAAAATATTGCCTAATTCGATGATATTTTGTTTAAATCACATGAAGGAAAAGGAGATGATAAACGTTAAAATATTGCTAAATTCGATGATTTTTCGTACGAAGCAAAATGCAAGAAAACTTGCTTAAAATGCAATATTATGCGAAATTCTGAGATTTGAAGGCCAAATCACATATCGTGATACTACATGAAATAGTATCGAAATATTGGTAAAAATGAATATATTTACGTAATATCAAACTACATGAAAAACGTGAAAAAAGTCACTATATAATCATATTTGAGGATTTTAACTTCCAATCATAGAGCGAGGTTTCGTATTATTTTGATCCAAGAAAAGACATATGACAATGTTGTTTCCAATACAAATGATAAAAAACAATGTGTTTTCATTAGAATTAACTATAATGTTCTTGATTTTCCGTTTATATTAACGAGGGAAGATGTACACGTAAAACCGCTCTAATCCGGCTGAAACGTCGATATATGCAATAAAAACCGAACTTCTCCCCTTTTCAATATCTTACTCAGTATTTTAACGAGAAACAAATAGATGATTGAAAATGAAGTATTTAAGGTTATTATCTAATCAATTATGTGTTTGCATCATTTTTATAGTATATATATATGAATTAATACCCATGGACGGAAAATTAACAAAAACGTGGAAAACGGCAAAATATTGCCTAATTCGATGATATTTTGTTTAAATCACATGAAGGAAAAGGAGATGATAAACGTTAAAATATTGCTAAATTCGATGATTTTTGGTACGAAGCAAAATGCAAGAAAACTTGCTTAAAATGCAATATTATGCGAAATTCTGAGATTTGAAGGCCAAATCACATATCGTGATACTACATGAAATAGTATCGAAATATTGGTAAAAATGAATATATTTACGTAATATCAAACTACATGAAAAACGTGAAAAAGTCACTATATAACCATATTTGAGGATTTTACCTTCAAATCATAGAGCGAGGGTTCGTATTATTTAGATCCAAGAAAAGACATATGACAATGTTGTTTCCAATACAAATGATAAAAAACAATGTGTTTTCATTAGAATTAACTATAATGTTCTTGATTTTCCGTTTATATTAACGATGGAAGATGTACACGTAAAACCGCTCTAATCCGGCTAAAACGTCGATATATGCAATAAAAACCGAACTTCTCCCCTTTTCAATATCTTACTCAGTATTTTAACGAGAAACAAATAGATGATTGAAAATGAAGTATTTAAGGTTATTATCTAATCAATTATGTGTTTGCATCATTTTTATCGTATATATATATGAATTAATACCCATGGACGGAAAATTCACAAAAACGTGGAAAACGGCAAAATATTGCCTAATTCGATGATATTTTGTTTAAATCACATGAAGGAAAAGGAGATGATAAACGTTAAAATATTGCTAAATTCGATGATTTTTCGTACGAAGCAAAATGCAAGAAAACTTGCTTAAAATGCAATATTATGCGAAATTCTGAGATTTGAAGGCCAAATCACATATCGTGATACTACATGAAATAGTATCGAAATATTGGTAAAAATGAATATATTTACGTAATATCAAACTACATGAAAAACGTGAAAAAAGTCACTATATAACCATATTTGAGGATTTTACCTTCAAATCATAGAGCGAGGTTTCGTATTATTTAGATCCAATAAAAGACATATGACAATGTTGTTTCCAATACAAATGATAAAAAACAATGTGTTTTCATTAGAATTAACTATAATGTTCTTGATTTTCCGTTTATATTAACGATGGAAGATGTACACGTAAAAGCGCTCTAATCCGGCTGAAACGTCGATATATGCAATAAAAACCGAACTTCTCCCCTTTTCAATATCTTACTCAGTATTT